>NC_061491.1:19623060-19699556 GCF_022539355.2 Hippoglossus stenolepis
AGTGAACAACAACTCATGCAGATAAGCCACTGACCCGTCACCAACCTGTACGTCTGCACGGGCTACTGCAGTAAAGATGGGGCCCTGATGGACGACCACATGCCTCCGTGTGTATGACTGTAACTGTGTTTTAAATAAGTGTGTGTGCATGTAAGTGTGCATGTGTGCCGGTGTGTGTCACAGAACGGGTATCAATGGAACTATCAATGACCCATTTACCACTCTCTATGGCCTTCTACCCATTGCTTTATTCCTCTTGCAGCAAACAAGGGCTTAAAACCAATAAAACAAAGTCACAAAGGTGAAATCATTGTTTGAAACACACTTTGTGCGCAGCTCCTGCAAACAAAGCCTCCTCGTCAGGTCTGCACGCCTGCAGGAATGGAGGGAAGGCTGGAAACCTGGTTTTGGATGGAAAAATAAATAGAACGTGTGCGGTACAGAAAGTCAGCTTTGTCTGCAGGGCAGGGGAAATGGATGGGTATTGGCTGCAGAGTGTTGGTACAAGGGTATGTGTGTGTGTGTATCCATCTGTGCATACATGTGTAAGTTTACATATGTGCAGCCATACATGGATCTGGTGTCTATGCCTGTGACGAGTGTGTATGATGTTGTGTGTCTTTGCATTTCAGGCAAAGTGACTAATGACGCTGATTATTTCTTGCTGTCAGACAGGACATCCTGCTCACTGAGGGCCATGTGGAGCCGCGGCTGACGACCTCAACACATGCTGCGACTCTGAGGAAAAAGAATCCTGACTTAATAAACACTCCGTGCATACATCAATGTTCAGCTGCAGACGCCAAATAACAAATCACCCAGATGTGAAACCATTACAGCAGGAATTATTTCCAGCATTTTACAGACTGACATCATAAATTAAACCAGAAAAATATCAACAGCTATCTTCAATCACCTTGAAATGACAAGCAAATTAAAAAAAAAAGAAAATTCTTCTGATAATGTTTAAAAACTACAAGAATAATCACACAGAATTTGACACTTTTTGGGAAACCAAGCATAAATGACCATTATTTTTTTCGTTCTTTGCCTTCTGTGTAGTACCCATAGACATGAAGGCTCCCCAAATGTGAAGCCAAAGCATCTATTTCGCAACCTGGTGGCTCACTGCAGTATCGGTCATATGTAAATATATAAACTCTGCCTCCTCCATATTACTGCATGGGACATGAACCACACTAAAAAGCTAAAGTGCACGTTAAAGTCTATCATTTTAGATAGTTCTTATCACATGTATGTCCAAATGTTCATTTTTCAGGTAAGTTTGGTTTTGATTGGTTAAAAACAAGTGAAACATATCAGGTCAACTTTTATTGTCATTTATTCACATACAATATACAGCTGAACAAAATGTCACAGTGGGCACAGTGAAAAGTCGTTTTGATTGACATAATAAATAAATACTAAGCTCATTAAAACATTTACATGGTAGGCTATAAGTAAATAATAATATATAAACGGCATTATTAACAGAGTGACTCGTGATTGGTCAAGCAACAGCGAGGCCTCGCCCCTGCAGCTTCATCGCCCGATCACTACAACACAGACTCCGGCTCCAAATGTGCAAGATGGCAGCGTTTGCATCAGGGATATCTAAGCTTCATTTCTGGAGTGTTGGAGGAAGTGGAGACATGTCGTCCATATTTATAGACAATCTATGGTATAACCAGTAATATTCACAAATTTACAACAAGTACTTAAAAGCTCCATTTACCTCCTTTCACAAACAACTCTCAACATATCATTTTTGAAAGCAGAGACACATTATGCCAATCAATTGACCGTGTCTGGTGTGTGTGTGTCTGTATTGTGTATATACTGACATCTGTTTCCCTCTAGGTTGAAGGTGGAAAGACCTCGGGTCCAACCCCAACAGATGAGTGATGGAGTCCAATCAGAATCTTTATTTGAAGAAAGTATACGGGGCACGCTGCAGCGCTCTCATATGTAACCCTGCCCATTCAGCACCAGACCTCATCGTTTTCCAGGTCTTTGCATGGTTCCCTCGACTGAATCCCAGTCCACATTTCACTGGAGGGGCACAAAATGCCTCTGGAAGTGGTTTCAGGGTCTGAGGCCTCACTGAATGTTGATTTTAATTGAGCACAAGTATGTGCGTTTGATGTGTGTGTGCGCTCTGTTTGGGGTTGTAGGTACGACATTGAACATGGGTCTACATTTCTACAAATGTGCTCATACGACTATGTTTGCTTCAGCAATTATTAGGTTGTGCAGGACAATGTGTTACAAATATTTCTGTGTATTAATTTTTAGAACAATATTTATGGACTCATGCACCACACAAACACATCTGCAGTGTATTTGTGCATCTGCATTTGTCACTTTTTGTGAGTGTGTATACAAATGATAAATGCTGTTCATCTGTGTGTTTGTTTTTTGATGCTGTGAAAATGTGGAGAAACGTCATGATTGACAGCTGAGGCTGACTCGTGATTGGTTAAGCGCGTGTATCTGCCGTACCTCGCTACCACGGCTCCATCCTCCAATCCCTATTACGCAGACTGGCTCTAAATGCAGAAGATGCCAACGTTCATATCTCATATATTTTAGCTTCATTCGTGGATCGTGGCTGGAAGTAAAGATGCATCGTCCATCTTTATTTACAGTCTATAATAACAACATACTGTGTGGTCCAAAGTGGTAAGAGCAACAAAGTTTACCATTGAAAACAATATATTTATATGTTACTATTGAAAACAATATCTATATACATACTGTATATATATATGACATTTTATATATACATCACATATACACACACAGGGGTTTTAAAAATCCCATGGGTCAGAGAGAAGAGCTTTTATTTTCCCTGGGCGATGGCCCGGCTCACCCTCTTTTCTGGCCTAGCTCATATATTTGCAAATAACACCGGTGATCTCCCATGACGGGCCAAACAAGCAGTGTTTGCTTGCTTACTCAACAAAGAAGAACAGCTCGCTCATTCACTCCCATACACAAGCAAAGGCAAACATTCCCTTTATTGTGCAGACGTCCCTTTTTCTCCCTCTTTCATTTTACCCCCGTTTTCCTCTCAGAGCCCAGGAAGCGTGCACTCACACACTCACCCCGGAACAAGCCTGGAGGTCCTCGGACCACACACACGGAGCGGCTCAAGGATCTCGCCCGGACTTTCTCTCTTTCTTTCTCTCCTTCCTTTCATCCCGCCCCACCTCCTATCTCACTGTTTCATGTGGTCACTCTTTCTCTATCACTCTCACGTCGTCTGAGATCTCTCCTTCTCTTTTTCCACATTTCACCACCTCTCGGCCCAGCCTGACCGTGCCTAAGTACTGGTTGTGTGCCCGCTGTTGCATGTCTGTGTCTCCACTCCATGCAGCAGCGTGCTCTTCCCCCTGTGTTTCTGTGTGTTTGAAAATGCTGATGTGAACTGTAGCGCGGACGGTCACTTAGTATGATATTTGTGCCTGTGAGGACCACCCAGCTGGCCGGGGTGAAGACACGGTGGAGTTTTGGGCTTTATTTTTCAACGCCTCCGCCGTTCCCATGCAGGGCCTTGGAGTTGAATGAGTTTAATCCCTCTCTGTCACCAGTTTGTGAGACTGTGACACAACTTGGATTGTAGTCAGCTGTGGTGGTGTCCAGGTGAGAGACAGGATGTGCAAACAGGGGGCGACTTTATCGATTAAGCCGCGAGAAAGAAAGAGAAGTGGGAGTCACATGAAACGGGATTTGTTCAAGCGATTCCCTCTAGTGGCTGTGGATGAAAAGTCAAGGTAAAGAAACCTAAGCTGCTCAAGAATTTCAGCGGTGGAGGGTGGTGACTCCCAAAGAGGGGTATTTGTACCCAAGGGGGGCTTTGATGTAATATTAGTATTGAATAAAATCCAAAATCCATTCAATGAATCAGACTTGTGTTTTGATGGAGCGGTACGAACTCATGTGACATCACTAGGAGGGTTAGACGATACCAGCTGCTGTGAGGGATTCCATGTTTTCAATCCCTGAGACTCCTGCAGTTCACAGTCAATTACTCTCACACAAGTAGAGCCACAAACCACTTGAAAATAGACAACCAGATTTACACACAGCGGTTATTGCATATCAAAGTGGTGAGATCTTACTTTACGTAAGTGAGGAGAGTTCATTAAGGCCTCTCAGAGGAGGCACAGAGGCATACATGGCCTTGACCCAGTTGCTCTTGCATGCTAGCTGATACCGTGGATAAGGAGGCCTGAGCGTCGCGTTGGGTGGCACCATGTGTGAGCTGGGGATTTACAGTGTCTCCAGACCACACACAGACAAAGGAGACAGAGCGGGAGAGGGAGGGATGGATGGAGGGAGAGGGAGGATATGGAGAAGAAGCAAAGGAGGAGGAGATACGTGGCAGGAGAGAAAGATGGGGGAGTTATGGGTAAGTGCTGATATTAAGTCACTGTGGGCATGAAGCATTGGGACTGTACTCAGTCCCTTAGATGATCTTGTGTGTGTGTGTGTGTGTAGTGGAGGTGTTACTGATGTTGAGTTGATTTGTCAAACTTATGGGGACAACAACCAAAAAGTCTCCATAATATTTATCATCTTGAGGTGAAGACATGTTTTTAAGATTAGGACCAATGTCACTACATACACTGTATTTACAGTATGGGTGTTCGTAACCAAAGCCCACATGTCAGCTTTATCTATCTATTATACAGACTTTCTAGAGAAAAGACCAAATTTATGCCAAGATCAACAGTTTATACGATTGTTGTTTTTCCATGAAAAAGTAAAAAAGAGCCTTAACTTTTACACTTTCCTTTTTTTCTTTACTATTTGGAGACGAAGCATTTTTTCAACATGTTGGTGAGTTTCTCAAGAGAATCTGGTGATCAGATGATCCTACGGATTTCAGTCCATGTTTGCGATATGTTGATAAAGTAGCTAATCAGCGCACTCCCAATGCCCTTCACACATTGTGAAGAGGATAATACTGTGTTTCCCGACATCAGTAATTCCAATTTCAAATAAAAAGTTACAGCCTTACATTTCTTTTTATCTCAACACATCATGTTAACTTAAAACACGTGAACTACTTTACTTGTATGAGCACATGAGTAATAAGAGAATAGTCTACATGTTTCCAGTGTGGAGTAAAAGGGTTCTGCTACATCACTACGTGATCTCTAACGGGCGGGCCACACTGAAGGTCTACTGACGAATTCAATGATATCAGTATCAGAGTAACAACATTAGGGAACATGGAAAAATATATAGACAAATATGCCAATGAATACAGATTTGTCTATGCTTCAAGTTTGATCCTGTGTGGCTTGTGAGGCCTCTGTCTGTGATTCACTGTAAAGTTTTCCATCTCTGACTTGTGTGTTAGGGGGAGTGCAGTGCAGCCGTGAAGGAGAAAGCAATGTGTGCTAAATGGTCCATAAGCGTGGCTTGGCCCGGCCCTGCAAGCCCCTCTGGACCCCATATGGTGAATGTGTGTGTGTGCTACATGCATGGATGCATGGCCTGGCCCTCAGCATGACTGCTCCCCACCGGATAACATCCCATAAAACACTGACACACAGACACACACATATAAGGGCTTTGTGGATTCCAGTGTTCAAAAAGTTCCATATACATTTCGGTATCATGTGTGGCACCTTTCTGGCTTATGCTGTTTTCATGCAAATACACAAGACACCTATACATGAAATTGTATGGTCACATTCAAGTAAAATCTCCCAACCGCTGAAACTTGTTGCTATCTTCCACACATATACTTCACCCGTGCACACAAGCGCCCCATTCAACCGCTATCTCCCTTCACACACAACAACTCCTGCAAAACAAAAAATCCTTCCAATCAAGCACCCTTGTCTCCATCTCCCCTTGCAGGAGCTGCGATACTACAGACACCACGTTGTACTCCCCCGATCCTGATTGTGAAGCGGGGAGTGGAGGGGAACATAATTGCATGCTTAAACGCCTGAGAAACGGACGTCCAGTTCTGCTGAGCTGGTGCTTTTTGTGTGGCCTCATTGTTGGGACGTGCAGTCATGCAGCTCTTTGAGTCCCCGTCGGTGCTCATGTTGGGTTAGGGGTGGTTCAGAACAGTGGAAGAGGGGGAAATGTTGTCTAGTGGCCAGATATTTCATTCCAAGACCAAGCACTTTGTGCCTGTTCACCGTGCCTGGCAGGAGGAGGGAGGCTGTGACCAGAATTGAGTAAAAACAGTGAAAGAAATCAGAGGCTCTTCTCTCTTTCTGCTCCATGATCTAACACTGTTGTTGTCGGCCACTTAATGTTTTAAAGTTCCTGTGAGGGTAAGACTCAAACCACACAGACACACATCCTATACACATGCACACACATATAGACGCCACAGTCGGTTATACTCTCTGGTTGATGTGCCTAGTGTGGCCCAAGTGGACAAACAAAAGGCTCCTCTATGGGGCTGCAGTGTAATGAGAGGCGAGTTTGATCGTAAATATGTTGCTCTGCAAAGTTTTTCCATCTCACTGCAGGACAAAGGGAGCGAGCCATCAAATACGGGTCATCAGATGCTTCTACGTTGTAAATCAGCTCACTGAGCAGAATCGGTTGTGTCATTGCGGCCGTCTGTGGCCTAAAAGTGTTCTTCAGCGGCAGCAGGATTCCCCGATCCCAGGTGGTCGCTGGTGCCACAGCAGAAATGACAGAGATGAGGAAGGAGGCAACAAACAGGGGGTTTCTTATATTTCTGACCTCCTTATTCTTTGCTTGTAGGATCTCATAAAAATTGTCTCAGAGTAAGAAACAATAACATAGAATCAGCAACTTAGTTCAGATTTGATGATATAATCTTAGGCAACAGTATTTAGTTTAACGATCAGAGGTGGGAAGTCGCACAAATACTTTGTAATTAAGTTTTCATGTATCTGTACTTTACTTGCTTAACTTATACACCTTTCTGAAGACTTTTACTTGCTACATTTTAACACAAATATCTATACTTTCTACTCCTTACATTTTCAAAACAGACTTACTATTGTTTCAATGCATTTGAGGGGACAGCTTTCCACCGAAATGGACGAGACAATAACACAAAATAGCTGATTCCTTGCTGTTTATCCCTCAGTGCATATCATGCAAAACAGATTTAAAATGAGATAGGAGCCATAACAAGGATTGACAACATGGAAGAAAGTGAAGGATCAGCCAATTTCCTACCGGACAATTTTTCATCCTCACAAATCTCACATTTTATCGCTTTAATCCATTTTTAGTATAATTTATTTGTTTCATTTTATTTGAAGTAGAGTGTATAAGTGGTATAATCTGCCTTTAAACTATGTCGATGTGAGATGAGTCTCAGTTTGCTTTGCACAGATACAACCGGTAGAAATGGCCTTTTATACTTTGAGTACATTTGAGAGCATGTACCTTTTATACTTTTAGTATCAGTACTTTTACTTGAGTCGTTTTCAACACAAGTATCTGTACTTATACTTGAGTAAAGAATGTGTGTAATTTTGCCACTTCTGATAATGATGTCCCATCTACTCCAGTCAAGCTAGGTGGGAAACTAAAAGAGGAAAAAGCTTGTCTCAATATCACAACCCATATGCTTCAGCCGTTCCTGATAAAAAACCATGTGGACTATGTTGACTTTAAAAATTATATTAATCCAAGTGTTTTCACTTTCTCTACACTGACACTCACACCTTGAATGAACTGTTAAGAAACCAATGAAACAGATAGAAAAGCAAGTGAATTGGAAAGCGAGAGAAGACAAACGAGAATAAAAATGAGAAGCATGAATTATCAACCTAATTTTCCATCTCTGCAATCAATGCTTATGAAGCTGAAACTGTCGTTCTTGGCATGGTGGTAATTGCTTTTGGCCCGTGGCAGCCTCCCTGACTCATGAGAGAGAGGTGGTGTAACACAGATGGAGTGTTTCCGAAGCTCCTGTGAGCAGGACAAGACCTCCATTCAGGTCTTCCCCCTCTCCAACCGCTGATTACGACCAACAACAGAGGTTCAGGGTGCGTCTGGTCCAACGCTATGTTTTATTCAATTCAAATCTAGATTCAGCCCAATTAATCTGAGTGAGATGAAAAAGTATGGCTGCAGGAAACACCTCGACCAGAGAAATGAGTTTGCTTAAGTCAGTCCAGGTGGGTTTTCAGGAAAGCCAGTGGGGAAATTTCATGGGGAATGGAAGAGAATGCTCCCTCCTGACATGATAAGAATAAATTATGTAACAGTTTTCATTCACTCTGCAGAGATATATGTGATGATCTTACTTAAAGAAGCACCTCAGAGTTGATATCGCTAGTTTATGTACATGACCATTTGTTGTAGACATTAAGAGCATTTACTTTATATAGTGGTTCTTTAGACTTTAAGTGCAACCCAACAATATATGAATTTGTTCATATCTTGAAACCCTCCTCACACTTTCATGTCAATACTTATTATTTGTATTAATTCTTTTCATTTCATTTCATTTTTCATTCATCTATTTTGTTTTACAAAATTTGAGTGTATTATATTTACTTTACTATCTTAACTCTTTTATTTTTGTAATTTCTATTATTAAACACTTTGGTAAGCATTCTCTAAATCTGAATGTTTTGAACTCATTTTAATTCATTTTTTAACATTTTGTGATTTGTCAATCACCTGTAAAGCACTTTGAATTACATTAGAATGTTTTTAAAGATGCTATTTACATCAAATTTGATTGATTGAATGATAGATAGATTGATTGATTGATTGATATGCATTTGATGGCATATTTGTACGTTTACTTGAATACAATTTCGAATGCAGGACTTGAGTATTTTTACACTATTATTTCTATTTTCACTTAAGTAAGGGATTTGAGTTCTTCCACAGCAGCTACATAAAGAGGCACGTTTAGATTTTCCTGAAAATTCTTTGCATCATGGCCTGAAGATTCAAGCCTCTAAATGCAGATATGTCTTTCTTTTTATGTCTGTTTCATTTATAATGATTTATACATTTTGACCACAACAGGGAAAAATCTCTGTTCTGTTTTGGTGAAGTTCGGGGCCTGAGGCAGGTTTTAAGTTGTCATCGCCTGTAGAGCACTCAGCCTCGCGTTGTTTCATAAATGAAAAATGTTAAAAGTTAATAAGATTGAACATATTAGGTTTTTCTCTTAAAACTTAGCGATGAGCGAAGCTACATTCAAGTTTCAAAACTAACACTTCATTTCAGAAAATCAAACCCAGGCTCAGCACAGTCCACTTTACACTAATCATCTGTGAAAATGCCTTTTGATGAGAACTTGTTATCTGCAGCCAATGATCTATTTATCCCGACTGTATCTGCTTGTGCGCTAATGTATTATTGCAAATGAGGCCAGAGAAGGCCCTTGTGGTTCTGCGAGAGAATGGGTGTGTATGAGATGGAGAGCAGTATGTAAACCGTTTGACATCAGTGTTTGGGGCTGTCTTTATGAGAACATCTGTGGCAGCTGCCCCATAAATTCCCAGTGTAGAGAAAACAGGAACAAAAAGGGCCTTTTTCGTATGGCAGTGTACCATGGCGAGAAGCGGAGCTTGTCGTTCCTCATCTGCAGCACCACTGCCAACGTTTAGGGAAAGTCAAATCAGGGATGGAGAACTGATACAGTGTTAGTGTGTGTTTAGAAATCCGTGCAGTGTGGCAGTGGCAGGCAACTTTGACTGCCTTCAAATCAACCCCAGAAAGGAGTGCGATTCTGCATTCGTATTTGGGGATTGAAATTCTTTAATTACTGTAGGGATCATAAGTGAGATACTCGCTGATCTGGAGGGGCGCGCAACTGCAGGGAACAGGAGTTCGGTGCCAGTGTAGAAAATGGACAAACCAACATAACTGATGGTTATTCAGTCTTGTATGTATTTGGCTCGCTTTGACCGTATTTCTGCAGACCACCAAGTCTCAGGTCCTTCATGTGTCCTTTACTTTCACCTTCTGTCTGGACTGATGAGTGTTATTCTCTAACTGATGAGCGAGATCAGTTGATGTGATGATGCTGTTGCACGTCTTCTCCAAGAATCTCTGAAAAGGTATATGGGTAAATGCGTAATTTGACGTGAAGTATTTAATTACATTGTCCATATGAGGATGAACTCATCTCATTTTATGAATTTCAGTAAAGTTAAATACTGGGATTATGAACAAATTCACTGATATCTACAGTACATACCTGTAGCTTGTAGAAACGCATAGAGTAAACAACACATTTGATTTCGTTGTTTCATTTTGTCTCATCCTACGTCTTAAATCTCTTTCATTCATTTGATTTAGTGCTTTTTCCTGATGGCTGTTTAATCTTGTTTTATCTTGATCTGCTGTTTATATTCAATATTTTGTTTTGTTTTTATTGTCTCATAATAAATGTTTTTCTTTTGCTTTTATGTGAATCAAGTCATACTGCATTTTATGCACAAATTGTTATTATCAATATTATTATTACAACTAGGCAGTAAAAACAACAGTAATGCATGATATAAATATACAACTGAAATAATGTTGCATGAAATAATGTTGTCATCATTTAAACTAGATATATTGATATTAAATACATGTGGTATGATGAAATCTCACCATAGAGTAGTATAAATACAGAATAGTTTACATTTAGCAAATATTGTAAGTAAAAAGAAAAAAAATTACATATTAGATTTGTGGTTTAACAACTTTAGTGTTAAAAGCAATAAAGAGATCGTTATTTATATAATTTCATGTTGAACAACTTGATTCAATTAATTCACTGAACATGTTTTAGTTTAGTTTTATTTATTTATTAGGGAAAGTTAATTTAGATCCTACGCAGCACTTTCTATACAATGTTTTGACATCAAAATTTGGTCAGAAAAAAAAATGCAAGTGAACTCCTAAAGCATCAATGTATTCAAAACCGACTTTATACCGTGTTGTGTTATTTATAGAGACTTTTAAACATTTATTCGACTCGGTGAAAAGTCTGGAAAGTGCGGATGTCGTTGTGTGGATGAATAAACATTGAGCCAGTTACAGAGAAGCTGCTGATGCTGTGATGTGTGTGTGTGTGTGTGTGTGTGATTTACCAGATTAATGGATGTAAACAGAGGATACAGTATTCACGTCTCACTCAGGATCACGTCACTCACATGGGCTCTGTTTCACTTTCTTTCTTAAAATGTCGCGTTTCCCTTTAATGAGAGTTTAGCTAACAGAGCTAGCTAACGTGCTACAGTGAGTCTCACTCCTCAGGAAAAGGAGACGAGAGAGGAAACTTACCATGAATCCTGAGGCTTCCACTTCTACACATGAACAAGGTTTGTAAAACGTGGTTTTAGTTGTTGTCGCATCAAAACCGTGACGATGTTTAAAGCCACAGCAGCTAGTTCACATCTCCTGTAACCACCTTGTTTACCTTCTGTCTAGTGACACATGCTGATAAGTGATGATATGTATTTGATCTGAGGGACACGTTACTACATTGGATGGAATTAACTGATGCATCATGGGAATATAATGAAGGCTAGATGTATGTTTTCTCTCAGGATTTGTGGAGGTTTGCTCTCCATTGTATTTAAAACAAGATCAACTTTCGTCTTATTTTGTCTTGAGTACTTATTGTCACTCTCTCTGACACACACCAATAGTTGACATATTATTTTTGATGAGGGAAGAAGTGCAGCAGTTATTAGTTATTACACAATTGACAGGAAATGAACAGGCAATAATCAGTAATTTCTTTCCTCCCAAATTTTAAACATGTGCCTCTCAAATGGGGCGATTCTCTTCTTTTCTTTATTTATCAAACAAGGACAATGCACAAAAACATTCATCTCAAAATGAGAAGAGATGATTTATGCCAGATTTAGCTATCAGCTAATTTCCATCTGCAGATCTTGGGCAGGTACACACACCAAATACAAAAACATGAATTTACATACAACACCATTAAAGTGTCTATCACACAAATAGTTATACAGACAAATCTACGAGTTCACATCAAAGTATACGAGCACATTCATTCAATATATATTGGAAAAATTGCAATTCAACACAATTAAAAATTCTAAATCATTGTCAGATTAATGTTGACATGACTGGCTGCTCAAAATCAGTTTTCGTTACACCACGGGATAAAGAGTAAAAGTCAAGTTTAAAGCTCAGCTGGAAGTATGTTCCAATGTTTGATGATTCAATGCTTAATCAGAGTGTGATAATAAACTGGATATCTTTTGGACTGTTGGTTGGACAAACATCACATTTGAAGAAGTCATCTGAGTCCATGGGAAATTGTAACAGACTTTTTTTTCACCATTTACTGTCATTCAAAAGGGAAAAGGATTACTATCAATATTCAAAATAAGAATTTGTTACCGCCCTAGAGGGAGGTATTGTTATATTCTTAAGAAATTGTTTACTGCAAAGCACAGTAAATTAACAATATCAACATAATTCATGTTCACAGCAACGTGGCGTGAAGGTGACACTTGTCTGGCTCCGAACCCAAAGGACGGCACTATTCAAGAAGCGACCATCCAGAGACTGACCTCCACCTTTCATAGTAATGACACAGCGTGGGTGATATTTGCTGACCATAATAAAGATGCAGAGAAGGAGGAAGAAGAGGAGGAGGAGGAGGGGGAAGCCATACCCGTCTCAAAACTCACAAGACCAGACTTAAGTGAATTCACTCAGGAGAAACCATTGTTTCCCAGCATCGTCACAGAACCCAGGCTTTGTGTTCCGTTAGAGCTTAGCAATGTTGATGGAGACAGGGTCCCTTACACCATCAACAGATACCTGAGGGATTACCAGAGGGAAGGTATCAGGTTTATTTACAACAGCTACATCCGCTCCAGTGGATGTATCCTGGGGGACGACATGGGCCTCGGAAAGACTGTGCAGGTAAGAAGTATTGTAACTGCAAAAGTAATTGCAGAACATTTGTCTAAATGTCTGCATTTCTTCTTCATTTATATGTTCATCCCTTAGGTTATTGGTTTTCTTGCTGCTCTGCTGCACAAAACTGGCACATGGGAGGACACGAAGAAGAACAGACCTCAGTTTCTGCAGAGTCAGATCCCATCCAAGCAAAGTAAACCAAACAAAGTGGGTACTGACATATGTTGCGTACATAAAGAAATGTCATGAATCATAACATAAAAATCTTGTTAGGTGAATTAAAACACATCTTTGTGTAGTTACATTGATTTGTCATGAGCATGATTTTCTGTTTTTATAATCTGGTCTAGGTGTTCCTCATTGTGGCCCCGCTGTCGGTGCTTTATAACTGGAAGGACGAGCTGGAAGCATGGGGTCATTTCCAGTTTGTGGTGGTGCACGGGCTGAGGAAAGAGGAGGAACTGGCTCGCATTAGGAAGGGACGCATTGAAATTGCTCTCACCACATATGAGACTCTGCGCCTTAGTCTGGATCAGTTTAATAAGTAAGAACCTTTCCTTTTAAATGACATATTTTCTGACAAGACTAAAAAGACTAAGAATATACCTGTGCCCTCTCTGCAGCATCGACTGGTCTGCTGTGGTTGTGGATGAGGCCCACAAGATAAAGAATCCAAAGTCTCAAATCACTCAGGCCATGAAGGAGCTGAAATGTAAGGTCAGAAAATTTAAAGTTTTTTGTCATTATTTGGGTATGAAACTGTTAATAATTAGAGTCTATTTACTGAAGGTGGAGAGCGCAGAAGGCCTTTGTCTTTAAGAATTCCATCACCAGCGTAATAAATACATGCTCAATAAACCATAGGATTAATTTAGCATTTGGACCAAGCTTTCAATGGTGGCTTTGCTTTTATATTCCCATCAGGTCAGAATCGGTCTCACTGGCACCATCTTACAGAACAACCTTGAGGAGCTGTGGTGTGTCATGGACTGGTATTTACATAGACTTTTATATGACAACACGTTTTCATTTTCAACATTTTCTTTCCTGCATTGTGTCATTGTCATTTCAATGTACAACTTGTTGCTGGGCTTAGTTCAGATTAGCTTTTTTACTGTGTGTATTGTATTCCGTTTAGGGCCATACCTGGTTGTCTTGGCAACTTAGGACATTTCAAGAACAAGTTTTCAGATCCGATCGAGCAAGGCCAGAGGCACAGCGCAACCAAGCGTGCCCTCGCAACGGGGAGGAAGACTGTAAGAGCACTGGTGAGGAAGATATCTCATTGGTTCCTCAGGAGGACAAAATCTATCATCAAAGAACAGCTACCTAAGAAGAATGACAGGGTAAGATTGTCCTAGTTAAACCAGACTTTATCATGTCAATGCCGTCAACAATGTTCTAGTCTATGGTGTCTCAAAGGGTTTGTGCTGTGTTTTGTTCCCAGGTGGTTTATTGCTCTCTGACAGACTTTCAGCAAACCGTGTATCAGACGGTGCTGGATACTGAAGATGTCACGCTACTGTTGAGGGCTTCAGAGAAATGTGACTGTCAGAGTGGACGCACCCGCAGAAGATGCTGCTATGAGGTGAGCTCTCTCCTTTTAATATCATGCAGTATGTCATGAAATGTACTTGATGAAAAGGGTTGAGCGTTTTTGTACAGATCCCAGTTTGAGTTTCAGTGAATATGTTTGACACGTTTTCAGTTATTTTTCCACTTTAAATGATCAAATCAAGTTTACTCACTTGCCAGCAGTACCCTCTAGCTGTGCAGATCATTTGTTTGTTGTCTGTTAAGGTATTGAAGTACAGTGGGAAAATGTTTCTTTTCTAAAGTGAAGATTCCAAACACAGCATTATAACCCTCTATAACATGCTAATTGATTGATGGGTCCTCAACATACAGGGAGAAATCCTTCATCTTCTGATTAAACCTCAAATGTATGTGGTTGAAAAAAATAAGGTCTGACCCCATAACAATTTGTTTACTGTTGCAGAAAAACTCTGAAGGTGTTCCATTGAAGAATCTCTACTTTAGTTACATGGCCATATTGAGGAAGGTTGCAAACCATGTCGCGCTGCTTCAGTCCACTGCAGGAACCAGTAAGAAACAGGTACAAACACCTCTAACTGATTTAGTTTACTAGCTAATGATGGTTATATCCAGACACCATAAGTTCATACACATTTTGTTTCTCTAACGCAGCTAATTTCTTGCAGGAAAAATATTTGAGTGCAATCTGTCAGAAGGTTTTCCAAAAGTTTCCCGACTTTGTGCAAAGATGCAAGGATGAAGCATTTGAGGCGTTGTCGGACCCGATGTACAGTGGAAAAATGAAGGTACGACTTAGGGACAAAGGCTCAATCACTTGCTCACTATGGGATGTTTCAGCTTTAAGACAACACATCTGTATTTCTTTCAGGTTTTGCAGAAGCTGCTCAAATATCATCAGCTCAGGAGAGATAAAGTTCTTCTCTTCTCTCTCTCAACTAAGGTGAGGGCTGTGTTCGTGTGGCTGCCTTTTGTGTATTAAAATCATGGAGATAGACTTTTTTTGTGTGAAAAAACGATGAACACAAAAAACAACACAGATGAAAAAAGTAGGAGCAGGATACATTGTTTTCTCATGACATAGATCTAAAGGTAAGGCTTGGGATTTTATAAGTCAGGGAAAAGAGTTTTAATTATAGTGAGACTGTGTTGTTTATTGGTTGCTGTCACCCGAGACAGTATTATAACATAGGTCATATTTTCATATCCATACAGGGCGAGGTTCAGTGTTACCCCTATATTATATGTATAAATATACAATCCAGGGGATATTACTTTTACATCTGTTTGTTTGTCAAGCGTCTACATTTTCTCTCCCATATAAGTACATTCATTCAGTAGATATAAAGGTTCACATTGTCTGTTTTACTCATTGATTCATGTGCTTTGAAGCCTTTATAATGGCCTCTCTTGTATTTTGAACCTGTCAGCTGTTGGATATCCTTGAAAGCTACTGCATGGCAGAGGGGCTGGACTACAGCCGACTGGACGGAACCACCAAGCCTAAAGAGAGAGTTCAGATTGTCAAGGAATTCAACAGCTCGTCTAACATCAACGTCTGCCTGGTCTCCACCATGTTAGTGCCACAGTAAATGTTTGATCAATGTCGGTTGCAGTCATGTTTATTTCAACATGTGTTTGTTTTTTGTTTTTATTAGTGTTTATTTTAAACCATCTGAAGATAATTGCCTGTTTCTCTATCAGGGCCGGTGGTCTTGGCCTTAATTTTGTAGGGGCCAATGTCGTAGTTTTATTCGACCCAACCTGGAACCCAGCAAATGACCTTCAGGCTATTGACAGGTAGGTTATGGGCCACATCTTGACAGAGAATTACAATTTATACTGTATTTCAGTCACAGATGTCTTATATACACCTGTGTTTGTCCTCAGGGCGTATCGTATTGGCCAGTGGAGGGACGTGACTGTGTTCAGGTTGATCTCATTGGGCACGGTAGAGGAGGTTATCTACCTCAGACAAGTTTACAAACAGGTAGCACATAATAATGAACACACAATCATAATGTCAGCAAGACACATTCCTAGATAATTTCAGTTTCACATTTATGTATTGTACGTATTAACAAAGGAAAGGACTTACTCCAATACAGAGATAATCTGATCTACTACCTCTGAGATGGCAAATGCCACATTCATTTGTATATGGAAAATAAAGGAGAACCTCAGGAAGGTTGTCTTGAATGCAAAAATTGTTCTTTGTTATATCTATTACATTTATTAACAATCTACAGATCTTACATTTTTTCACACGATTGTCTAATTCCACATGTTAGCAGCATTTTACAAATCTATTGCACAAGATTGTTTTATTTTCCAGAGAAATGTTCAGTGCCCAATGTTGATATACAACTGTATTTCCATGCACCCCCCATGTTCCCTCCAGCAATTGCAGTCCTCAGTTGTTGGCAAGGAGAGCTCCAGGCGGTATTTCGAGGCAGTGCAGGGGCATGGCGTCCATAGGGGGGAGCTGTTTGGGATCAAAAACCTCTTCAGGCTTCAGACCCAAGGGACGTGTCTCACCCGCAAGATACTGGAGGTTAGATAGCTCCACAAGCCTTTTACTGTTTGATCGATGATGTGTTCCACTGTAGCATTCTGCCGCAACTCACCTCATCCCACCGACTCGAATTCCCAGTCACACTACAAGGTCTCACAAAGCTGTCAAAACACTTAGGTTGTGCGTATATTTGAGTCACTTCTGGGGTCATTGGCACAAGAGTAGTAATAGGAGCCCTAAAGTTGATGGTGTGTTGTAAGTGTGACACCTATATTTATGTCCTCCAAACATTAAGACTGACACACCCAACTTTTAGGATGGTAACAAAAGTCAGGTTCAAACTTGACAATGTTCGTATGTGTTTCCCCTGCTCCGTCACTTTGGTGAGCTAGCAAGCTAATACGTGAGAATGCAGATTTGTTTCCATTGTATAAAGTCCACAAACAGCATATACTTTTTGTTTTTAGTATCTTAGCCATCTGAAACTGTAATACTATAAATACAAATACTGCTTCTCAGATGATTGGCCGACAAGAGGATGGCTTGTCACGCTAGTGTCCTCCATCTTCATACCAAACAACGTAACGTTACTAGCTTGATAGGTCAATAGGTTATGGCATAGGTCAAGCTGATTGTGAGGTTTTAGAGTGCCCCCTGCTGGATCTTGAGGCAAACTACTTCGAAAAGTCTGTTGCGCGTGAAAACTTAAATATGTAAAATTCAGAAAAAGGCATCATAGTTTGAATATTAACTTTTTCCCCCTCGTTAAAATACATGTTCAAATTCGAATAAAAAGTCACAGCCCGACTAAAGTCTAATGTTGGTGATTGTGTCAATAAACTGATGCTCCACAATGAAACGTTAATGTTTGAATGACTGTGCGTCTCTTTCAGCGAGAAGGACAAGTGGAGGCTGGAGTAATGACCACCAGCACACACACAGGCGAAGAGAAGGAGGAGGGCAGGAATGGAGTTGGCGTGAGTAACTCTGCCGTTCTCACAGACCCAGGACTTAGGGCACTCATCTTTCCCAGGCAGCCCACTCACACTCCTGTTCCCACGTGAAAGCAGGGATACCTCAAACGGGTATCTTCCTGTCTTGTCAGTCAACCAACCCGCAAAGAGAAACAGCCGGTCACCCTCTGGGGGAATTAGATGAATTATGTTACTTTCAAAAGAAAGAACAAGGTGAAAGTGATTTCTAATGTCTGTCTTGTCAGTATCATGTAGTCACACCACTGTGGGCTTGTCAGATGGCTGTAAAAAAGTTTGTAGTTTCCTTACAGCGGCTGTGGTTAGCTGGAGTTCAGGCAGTTAGAATAGTTTTGTGTGGTTGAAAAGAAGTAGAGAGGGATCAATGTAAATCTCAGACCACCCCTGCTTGGTATGTTTCAGCACTGCACTTATGTTTTCGGCAAGATATTTCTAAACAAACTGCTTTTTCACAGTAATTTTACACACTTTATTATTATATTTTCAACAGATTTGTCACATTATTAGAGTTTCATAACTCAAAAGCTCCCCAGAAGTGGTGTATTTGCCTAAACAACAGCTGTTCACTGTAATTGTGAAAAGCTCCCAGGACATTAATATTTAAATATTGAATATTTAAAGTACAATTTCCAGTGTAGTAGATTTACAGTATAAAGCCATGGCTCACAGCAAATATTTGTACACTCATTCCCATTCTTTGTATTGTTTTGGATCTGGAGGATCAGGTTCTCTTTGTCTGCCTCTCACTTTGTCGATGATGCTGTGTGAGAAACAGCTGCATGTAATTACTTGCTTGTCCTAATGGACGGGGCAGACCACACCGAATTCTATCAGCTCCTCTCGGCTATTTATTTACACAGTGATACCCCCTTATCATCCTGTTCCCAGCCAGGCCTGTGCTGAGCAGAGCACTGCCCCTTTTACCGGCCTGCCTTTCTACTCCAATGAGGCCATTCAGATTCTCGCAAAAAATGCAGAATACACTGGGGTGCCTTAACATATACAAAAAGAGGCTCTGGGAGTGTAAGCACACCCACCACCACCCACACACACACACACACACACACACACACACACACACACACACACACACACACACACACACACACACACTTGCACACTCGCACACATGCTGCAGTATTTGGGAAAAGTCATATAGTTGGTAACTTTTGTGAAATTAGAATCACAGTTGGTGGCTTTTCCCATAAAAAGCTTGTTCATATGATTTCAGGAAATGTTATGACCCCTTTGTTTTCTTCATACAGTATTACATCATGATGGAGGGCATGTGTCGTGCTGATGTTTATTAAGATTTATTGTTACCAACATCTGCTTCGCATTAGACAGTGAAATGTCACATGGGTTGGTCCACTGAAAGATGGCATAAACAAGGGAAGTAAAGAATTTGTAGCTCGTGCCATTTTGTGGCTAAGTCTGTCTCCTGCAGTCCATATAGAGTTTCTTGTTCTCGTACAGCCCACCCTGTACAACTTGTGAAGCCAATCTGCACCCACTTGTCTTAAGCTGTTTGTTTCGACTGTTTTATTCAAGGAACCTGGAGATCATCTGCCTACGGAGGGCCCTTTACCGAATGACAAACCAGTCAAGGAGAACACAGATGCCTCAAACATTCCCAGAGGGGTGCTGGACTTTAGCAGTGGGAGTGAAGAGGACGAGGATGAGCACAGGTTTAAGAGGAAGGCCTCAAACCCAAGTGGAGTGGATGGCAACAGAAGCGGAAATGCTACCGCTGGCCCTGGTCAAATGAATCTCAGCCAGTACGGTTTCTCCAGACTCCTCGAAAGGGTCAAAGGACGACCAGAGTCAGGTGAAGGTAGTTCTGGTGCTGAAGAAAGCCTCTCTGACACAGATGCTGGGGATCATGGGGAATTAGGAAAGCATGAGTGTACCTCCTCTGGCAAGAGCTCCACTACAGGGAGTGGTGCAGTCTGTCTCCCAAAATTGGGAACAAAAACCTGGGACATCTCCAGTGATTCAGACAAAAACAGAAGTGATGGTGCTGGGAGGAGAGAGGAGAGGGTTTCTCTCTTGAAAGAGAGTGATGATGCTGTAAAAAAGAAACAAGGGATGAAAGGGTGGACAAATAAGAAAGTTGCAGTAGATTGGGAGAGTGATAAATCGTCCTCACCAGACAAAAAGGCCAACAAGCTTAAAACTACAGCTCCCACAGTGCACTGTATTAAGGGTTACTCTGATGAATCTGAGGATTTCGACCTAGAGGAAAGCACAGGGCCTAAGAAGGACGCTTCAAATTCACACAGAGGTCAAGAAAGAGAGAAAAGAACTGACTGTAACAGAAAGAGGCAAATGACTAGTGCAAGAAACAAGGCCAGATCCAAATACACAGAATTCATAGAGACCTACACATCTTCAGAGGATGAACACACTCCTGTTAAGAAAGGGAAGCCGACGGGAAGTCACTTCACCTCTCTGCAGGCGCAGCGACACAGAGTTGACGTGTCTAAAGACGGGCGAAGAGCAGGAACAACAAAGACGAGGAGAAGTCAGACATCTAGAGAATCCAAAGGAACCATCGATAGTGTGCTCGGTCAGTTTCAATATCAACTTTAGTATGCAAATGACTTTTAACAATGTTGATTTCAAAATTAATGTTTTATATCTCTGTCAAAAGGAGGTGTACAGGAGGTGGTGTACACCCACTCCAACCAGCGTGTGGTGGGTGGGAGCAAAGCAGAGGAGCTGATCAGCAGAGCCGCTGTCCGAGACGTGTTTGAACTCAAGATGTACTCCCAGCTCCCGGCCAATCAGCTTCTAGGCAGCCTGGAGGTAATATAATACGCTGCTGTAACATCTTGTTCAGTGATTATTCAGACATAATATTGTGGTTGTATCTGCCTCAGTCCAGCACTGATGACAATTAAAAGAATCGGTTCACCCAAAAGAAACATTTTGGGTTGGTCGCTGCTTCTAAATAACTTCACTCTTTGTCTGATTGTACCAGGGCCTGTCAGAAAGCCCACCAGACAGTCTGCCCCATCCTGCTGTTGTCAGGCCGGTGAAGCCCACCCCGGACCATCCAGTCACCTTCACCAGCAAGAGTGTGCACCACACCGGACACACCACCTTCATCATCGGGGAGACTCCTCAGGCCATACGCAGGTACTGAAGATGACATATGATGGATTTACCATGAGAAGGAAAAGGAAGCAGGTGGTAGGCATATCAAAGGTAAATGACTACAGATAAGGGAGCCGTTAAGAAAAATAAGGAAACGGATGATGGGAATAAAGAAAGAAGGTGGATGAAAGAAGTCAGGGGGTGCGGTTTAAAAAAAAAGTGGAGTAGTGGGGAGGGATGGAAATTCCTGGCAGTGTTGGGAAGAAGGCCAAAACTCACCCAGACAGCCTGTTGAGCGCCCCCACCTGGGCCTCAGGAACTGTGTGTTTAGCGAGAGACCACCGCTGAGCTTTCCCTTCCACCTATTTCCCAGCATCATGCTGAAGATTACTCTATTATGTTCAGGCCCAACTAGTGCAGCGGTTTTTCCCTCCATAACCACAGACCTCCTGAGATTAACCAAAAATGATTGCCTGAGGACCCACACTAATGTACACACACACACACACACACACACACACACACACACACACACACACACACACACACACACACACACACACACACACACCATCCTAACAACGATTTACATACATGTACATACATAGTGTTAAAATACACATCTCTGTTCTGCTGCATCCCCTCCGCTCCCTACCTTTCCAAATGCGCACACACACATACACACATATACACACACACACACGTTTGTGGCTCCAGTCTCGCTCCCCAAGGGGAAGACTGTATCTCTGCCCACCAGGCAGTGAAAACACACACTACTTATATTGATATACCCTCAATTAACCTTGCTGTTTAATGATTTAAATCCACATTTTACTGCCACATTACTACTTTTACGTTACTCTCATTTATTGTTTTTCCAGTGAAAGTCACACATGGTTGGAACACCATCATAATGCTGCTGCACCACCAGCGACTTTGAAGTATTTCTGTCCCCAAGTCTCGTTCGACAAAAACTTTTTAATGACTGCTCGAGAAAAACACCCCTCACACTGCACGGCTGTCTGGATATGAGCATGAATATTGGGAGACGTATTGATCTTAGGGGCTGACGGAGCCACAGAATGTCTAATGAATCCGTAGGCGTCGTGGCTTTTTAAAGATGTTTCATTAAAAATACATTACAGCATGCACACGGGCCATAATGGGCCTCACAGTAACTGTGCAAGTGCCGGACGGATCTCTCGGTTGGCCGATGAAAATCAGCTGACGTGAGCCTTTCACAGACATATCGGTATCAACGTTTATGTTTATTTTACAGAAGAAACATTGTAGAAAATATGTGCACTCATGTTTACATTTTACGGGGAAATTCTGAATTTATATATATTTGCTGATATATCAGTATCACTCCCTAATATGAGCATTGGCACCCACAAATCCATATTGGTCGGCCTCTAATGTGAATCATGTAGATTTAAAGGAAACGAGCAGAAAATATTAGAAATAAAACTTCTTGTTACCGTGACATGTTTGTGCCTGATTGATGATTTTTTCACTCTCACTTGTGTCTGTTTGTAGGCAGCACCTGCAGGAAATGGCAGAAAAATTCAAATTTCCCTCTGTTCATCACTTTGTTGAGGAGATTCTGAGAAGAAACTCAGCCCAGAGAGTGTCCTGGCTACGACAGCATTACACCTCACTGAACCAGCCTGACCTGGCCTGTACAGTCAGGAACAACTTCCCACAGCCGGATTCAGCACAGACCTCCACTTACGCTGCTATGTCCTCAACATCCACCAAAACAGCTCATACAAAATCTCACACTGAGAGCAGCACCCCACAAGAGGATGTTCCAAAAGCCACAAAAAAGCCTAAAAACACCAAGAAGAATCTGGAACACAGAACTAAGCCCGTGCCACAAAAAGGGTCTAGAATTCTACAAAATCATGCTCCAGAACCCCACACAAACTCTAAAAACCCACAGAATGATGTTCTTAAGCCCTGGAAAAAGCCAAAGATCTCACAAAAGAATGTTCTAGAACCTCTAAGTAACGTTCCAAGCCCTGAGTCAGAGGAGCAGGAGGAGACGGCCTGCAGTGCCAGAGGACACGGGAGGACAAAGAGGGGTAGTGTTTCCAGTTCTGGAGCTCACAGAGCTGGTGGTGGTCTTGGCGTGGATCGGGCCGGCAGCAGTGGTCTGGGGTCTGGGAAGCCTGCTGCTTTCCTGAACCACACAGACAGAGATACCCCTTCTTCTCCGGACCTCAGCCATGGCAGGTCCGCCATGTTATCCAAACCCACAGCACAGGGAAGGGAGCGGGAGAAGGAGTCGTCCTCCAGGATGAGAGGAACTTTTCAAGGACAGAGTGAAAACTCTCAGACCTCTTCCCCTCCTCCTGAACAGGCCCCTTCTACCTCAAGCAATCGCTCCTTCCTCACAGATCTGATAGGAGACACCTCAATCCTGGATGATTTGTTTAAACCCAAAGCCAGGGGTGCACAACAGAGGAGCACCCCCAAAACACCCCCGACTCTCTTGGGGTCAGTAAACACGTGTCTCACCACACCTTCTCCATCCAGAATCACTCTCAACACAGATTCTGGTTCAGCAGACTCTCTGTCCTCTCTGAATTCTCGTAAACCGACTACACACCGGCTCAAGACACCAGTGCAGCCAGTAAAGAGCAGCCGCAAAGACTTCTGGGACATTGTGAACGAGGGTAACGAGGAGAGCATCAACAGGTTAACAGATCCGGCAGAGGTGCAGAGAGTCTGTGTCAACACTAACTTTTCTGCTAGAAGTAGAAACAGGTCTAAAGAAGAGCAGGAGAGGAAGAGTCTCTGGAAGACGAATGAGAAGTTTCTGTGGAAGAAATAAGACAGAAAAGACATTTTAGTTTGAGCTCTCCACTTATTTTATTATTTTAAACTTAAATTTCTTTTATACATTTTTTAAAATGTCTCTTTTATTTACTCAATTGAAAATATCAAGTTTTCACTACATTTCTTTTGAGTTACTGAGATAATGTTTATTGGAATACACAGGGCGTTAATCCCTTTATGAATTTAAACTTCTGTGTATAATGAAAATATGAACTTCACCAAGGACATTATGTTTTCACCTCTGTTCATTTTGTTGTTGTTGGTTTCTACATTTGTTTGTAAACCAGATTAACCACCAAACATGGTGGAAAGAATGTGGAATGGGTTGGGGAAGAACTCATTAAATTTTGGTCTGGATTCAAGATTTCAAATTCACTTTGTTTAACATTGTGAGATTGGAAAATTGTCCAAGATTTTTACCTATTTCCCAGGGAATAATTCCTGGATCTTGATGGGAATAATCATGTTTAGAGAACTGATGAGTGTGTGGAATCTGGTGCAGCTTGATTGAATTAAACACACAAACCAGGTGGATGCCTAAGTTGTCATCACAGAGACATTCATGTATATTTAAAAGAGTGGAAATGGATAAATAGGCAAAAAGATAACGGCAGTAAATATATAGGAATATAGTGCTGCGACTATGGGTTATTTTCTTTATCAACCAATCAAACAATCCAAAATTTCAGAGCCAAAAACTTATGTTGTCATTGGTCTAAAGTAATAAGACAAAGAAAAGCATCAGATTTTTAGGTTTGAGAAGTTGGAACCATCAGATGTTTGTTTGAAAAATGACTTAAACTAGTAGCCAGTTGTCAAGATAGTTGCAGATTTATTGTCCGTCAACTTTCAGCTCCGATGTTCTATGAGAAACGTTAAGGTCTTATCACTGCTGCACCTGATATGACGTTAAGTGGCTGATTTGACAGAGAAAACCAGCTCCCTGTTGGCCATTATAGTCATTGGACACCGTGATGCCACCCCAGAACTGTCGGTGGCCCCGCAGAGGATCACTTAAAACCTCCTTTAATGGCTGTTAAGGGCCGTCCCTGTCACTCTGAGCACCCACCCCCCCCTCGCTGCCTCCCGCTCGCCATGAGAGCGTGCACGGTGTGTGGATGGTGTGGTTTCTCCGCGCAGTAATCTGATCTGATCTGCTGCTCGTCTCTGTTGCCCCTCAGAGTGGAAGCTGCTGAGCTATTAGAGGAATAACAATAAGCAGATGAAGACAGTGGAGCTGGGGGAATATTACCACTCGTACTTTTCTTGAACCTCTCACACTATTCGATGATGTGTGAAGCAAACGTGAAAAAGTATCTATATTTTGATCGATCAAACTCAGATTTTTGCAGTAATATGCAAAGAAACACTTATTCTGTGAGTGTGAATGCATGTGCTGAACCCCACAGCTGTGTTTGGCCTCTTTCAGCTGCTGCACCGGAGTAAACAGAACCCCGAAGAGAGCAGCTCTGTGGCCCTGTTGTGTTTTCTTTAGCACAAATGAGAAAGTGCTGATAGCTATCAATAAACAAGAGAAAGGACGACGTGCCTCAACAGAACAGAGCTCGGTAAATAGTAGGTGTGTGAGTGTGTGCTGAGTGGGTGGTACGCCGTGAGTATCTCAACACACACACACACACACACACACACACACACACACACACACACACACACAGTGAGGCCACACATCTGTCACACCTGTTCAAATCCCAGACAGCGGAGAAGAAAAAGCCCTTTCTCCTATTCCCCCAAAACCCGTCCCGCTCTACTTTTCTCTTTCTGTTTCAACCCACAACACATTTGCAGATTCCTATCTTGTCTCTTTTTTCTGTTGTCAGAGTCTGGTTCAAGTGAGATAGCAGAGAGGGTTTTACAGACAGTAGACGAGACTGGAGTCTGCTAATGGAGGCCGGCGAACACGGCTCAGTGGCAAACAAAGCTCTCCAATCGTTAATCCTGAAGGAGAGATTCTGTCCAGGATCTGAAGTGAGACGTACAAGCTCCCTGAGTGATCAGTGACTGTCTCAAAGTTGTCAGATGATTATGTATTTAGTTGTATTTCATGCTGTGTGGTGCGATTTCTCACAACTTAAAGGACTGAGGAGAAATGCCACCAAAGAGTCGGTATATTTGTCCACTTGTCTTGTCTCCTTGTGTGAAGGGCACAGGGAGAAGTCTGTTTATATTTCCTGCCTTTATAACCTGAGTGTGTGTGTGATTCTGATATAAATTAAACGGAGACGCAGCGGCAGAGGGACGGCCCCCGGCCCTCAAAGTTTATTTGCAGAAGTCAGACTGTGACACCTCGTTTGATTTGATTAGTAAAAAGCTGTGAATGATTGTTGACCCCTGCTGACCCGGGCCTCCGGACTCAGGTTTCCATACATTCTCACCGCAGTGCGTTGAGAAGGTCTGCGAACTGTTGCCGTCAAGAATTAGCTCTCGGACAGATGCATTCTTAAAGGAACACTATGCAGATTTTTAACCGGAAAAAAAAAATTTACGGTACACAGTCAAGCTAGTTTAAGTGTAATGCTGAACTGTGGATCAGTTAAAAAGACTTGTGAGTCATTAAAAACCCGTGTTTATCTTTGATTTTCAGTGAGGAAGCTTGAAATATCAAGAATTCTAAACAGAATTTGGGGGTGTTTGTTACAGCAGCAGCTCTTCTGGTTCAGGAAGCCGGGGATCATGGGAAATATCCACCGCATGGTCGTGTTTGAGTTCAGTGAGTGGGACTACACTTTCAGAACTGTGGTCCAGAGATTCGTAGGCCTTGTTTTTTAGGTAAATGCTCGGACATGGAGCCCAACAGAATGAATCTCCACCTGTGGCTGCAGAGGGCGCTGTTTCTCAGTAAAAGTGAAATGGTGTCGCTTTAAGGTAAAAGTTTAAGTAAAACAAAAGTAAATCAGAATATTTCATCCTGTGTTAGTTGCTCTGTTATATCTTTGCATGTGGTATATACATGTGGAATTTTTCATCAACTAAAACCTTTTGTCATAAAAAGTCATACATTTATCATTTGGGTTTTGCAGGGACTTTGCCATATAAAACTGTTCTTGACAGTTTGTAAAACCTTCATGAAAAGTTAATTTAATAATCTTCCCTCATTGCATAACAAACTTTGTCACATTAAGGTTGGCTTTTAATCTTTTAACATATCTTTCACTGTGACTTTAAAATTGTTATGCTCAGGAATGTTGGCTCATCCCACTTGACTGACAGGAACCAAACAACCCAGGCCGATTCTCATCCAATTCCAATTTCAATGTTGCTAAATCCTGATTGGTGCACAGAAGTGCATGATGTCTTCATTCTAACTGAGCCCGCCCAGTGAGAAGAGCCGAGACAAAATCACAAATTCAGAAATCAAATCTCTAAAAACCAAATCTGTTAAAACATAAGCAGAAAAACTGTTTTCGTGTGTGATATCTTCAGTCATGTGAATGAGCTGAGTCAGAAAGTGAGCTGCCGGGCCTTTAAGGTTCAAGAAATACAGTTGCTGTATAAATCTGTAATTAATGAAACTGTCATTAAATATATTAGATTTATTTAAATAACCACCATAGGTGTTAATGTGGGAACAGGAAAAATAGTTTGCATCTACAGCCCATAAAATGAACTTTTCGGTGACTCAGCAAGCAAAACAACTAGGGGGTACAGAGTCCTCCTGTTGTTACGGTAACAGGCTGAGGAGCCCCCCCCCTTCATTAGGAAATTACACACCATTTGCCCCTCATTCCTCTCCAGTTACCCAGGCAACTGTTGGCTGTAATTTGGGTTAATTCACTGGCTCCTGGGCCCTTCCGTTCCCCACTGTGCCCCGTCATAAAAGAGATATACCGCAGATACACACACACACACACACACACACACACACAAAGTTTCTTATGCATTAACATGCTCCCTATGAGAGACTAATCCTCCTTCTCCTCAACACGGCGACACACATCAGGCCGTGCGTGTGAATATCAATGAATCTTTGCAAAACTTAAGCTGAAATGTATTCACTCCCCACACCTGTACGCAGCTCCAGCTATGACTAACTGATTAACAGTGTAGTCAGAGCTCTGCACAGTCGTCTCATTTCCAAAAGTTATGCACAGAAGGACACTTGTCCTCTCCTGTTGTCTCCTGGAGGTGGAGGGACACATAGAGATGGAGGAGGAGGTCAAATCGTTTGGTCCTTTTCTGAGCAAAACGAATGGAAAATTGTGTGTGTTGTCCCATGGGGTAAATATTGAGAGAGCGGAGATATAAACGTAAAGAAGAAAGGTTTTTTTCCGAGGCCGCCTGCGTCTCTGTTGCGCTGCCAAGGGCCTGTGCGTCACTTGATCCATTGTTTAGTGTAGAGGAGTCTCGGTAAGCAAGCGGCTGCCTCCCTTGCTCCAGCTGCAGCCTCTCTACTGTTTATGTTTGCAGGGCCCGTCGCCTTGAAGTGAGGCTATACAAGCAAAGCCCGGCCATATGTGAGCGCTGGGCTGTCAGAGGAGTCACCGGCCTCCTCTTCCCCCCCCCTTTTTCACATCTTTCCCTCCTAAACTCTTCTTTTTTAACCTTTCTCATCAGTTCTCGACAGCGCAGCCCGTCTCTGACTACTTTTTGGCGCAGATGAAGGGTTGGAATTATCTCCTTGAGTTTCAAAGACCTCCATCCTGGAATAGGAGAGTGAAAGTGGTAGGTATTATTACTCCTGTGAGAAATAATTACCCCCCTATACCCAGAGACTCCTCTGGAAGAATGTATCTGTGTGTGTGCACGTCAGCAGAGTCTGAGAGACAAGGTGGTAATTATGTCACAGAAATATTTCAACTAGTATAATCATCATTCTAGTGTAAATATTCAAATATTTATGCTGGGGTGTCACACTGGCAAGCACAGCACATTCAGGAGATGGAAAACACAGAGAGAGAAGCCGCTGAAGGAAATATGAAGTCAAAAATGCATATAGGCTATTTTCCGATAATACACTTAAATGTTTTTATTGAGAGTTCAGCATTAGTGTTGGGGGAAATTAATCTTTGCTCTAAACTGGATTTCAAGCAACAAGGTGAATGAGTTCCAGTCTTAAAACTCCTGGTTCAACCTGGATAATAATGTGCGAGGTGGGTTCAGTGTGTGTGTGTGAGTGTGTGTTTGCAGGTTAGTGATCCTGACCTTGGCTCCTGGGTGGGCTGCAGTGGCTGTGTGCTTGTCTTGGATCATCTCTGGACCCTTCTGTTTACTGAGACAACAAGCAAGCAGTGTCCGAGGAGGAGGAGAGAGGAATCGCACGGGGAGCATCCTCAAAGGCAGCACCTCTCTCCTTTTCTTTCACACACACACACACACTCACGTTCTGCACGAAGAGACCGTCCTCGGAGCCCTGACCACCCACATGACCAACAATCATCCTCTGAAACTAAAACAATGCCTTTCCAGTGACCCCTACCTTGACGGATCCCTCATCTGCTAAAGGTGTTAGACGTGTTGAAGCCACTTTCACTTTATGTTTGTGTTAAAATAAGATCCCACTGATGGTAAAACCATTCATCTGCAAGTGCAGAGGACGTGTAGCTCCCCCACATCGATGGTCTGCACAGGAGGAAAACTTTCTTGGCTACATATAACCTGCTATTAGGAAAGTAGTAACACTGACATCTCAATTCTGAGCTCTTCATTTGATGTCAGGGAGATTTTGAAACTTTGAAATTAAAAGGCGTCATTATGTGTTTGCTCCATTAAATTGCGAAGCACCTCAGGTGAGGAAAGTCCCAGCTCTGATCAAGGTAAACAACTTTTCATTTTAGCTGCAGGTGAAGGAATATACACAACACACCTCATGGAAATTCCCAGAGATGTAGAGCCGCGACGTTGCATTAAATTGCACCAGTACTTTAAACATTTTTTTACAAGAAGACGTTCTGATGACTGGTTGTATTTTAACCAGTTTTGTGTTTCTCCTGACTTGTGCTGTAGTTCCACTGTGTTCACTGTGACATTATCAGTAACAACATCTGCTCCATAGAAATATTGTGGGCTTTTTGATAAGCTGCAGGTTGTCATCACCCATAAGAAATACTCCAGCTCTTCATCTGTGTGTGTGTGTGTGTGTGTGTGTGTGTGTGTGTGTGTGTGTGTGTGTGTGTGTGTGTGTGTGTGTGTGTGTGTGTGTGTGTGTGTGTGTGTGTGCGTGCTCGTAAACACTAACCTTGTCAGGACTAGTGGACATCATGGGGACCGAAGCCTCCTTCTACTGAGGTCATTTCTGAGGGCCTTGTGTGTGTGTGTGTGTTTGTACAGCTGTCTTTGTGAGGACCAGTTGAGCATATAACCAACGGAGTGAGGACATTTTGGGAAAGTAAGGACATTTTGACCGGTCCTCACTTTGTGACCCCCCCCCTTTAATGGACTGTTTGGGGGTTAAGACTTGGTTTTAGGGTTAGGGTTATAATTAGGTTTAGGTTAGGTTAAGGGTTAGGGTTAGGCATTTAGTTTGGATGGTTAGGGTTAGGGTAAGGGGCTAGGGAATGTATTATGTCAATGAAGGTCCTCACTAAGATAGCTGTACAAACGTTTGTGTGTGTGTGTCTGTGTCTCCTGGCTGCAAACTACAGTGATCAGAACTGTGAAACTTTGCATTTTGTGCCCTCTGGTGGTCATATTAAAAGTTACCACCATCATAGGAGAATTTGTCTTGGGAGACAGTGAACATGGATATATTTTAACAAATCATCATATATAGGCTATCAACTGGATTTTTGTGTAAAACAAACTGTATAGACTCTCCAGTGATCTAAGGGTAATAGGTGATTTGTGCTGTTTATCAAAGGAGAATCTAGATTTAAGGTGATATAAATGTATTTATTTAATCACAGCTGTAATTAAAATAAATAAATACAGATATAACTTGTTACACAGTCATTAAAAACCAATAGAACTGACTTGACATGACAATACTACATTGAATGTAGGCCTACAGTACTTCCATGGTGTCTGGAAACTAAATTGTCCCCCTTTTGTCCCTGAGATCTTTGTTGACATTTAGATTGATGGCTCCAGCGTCATGTTTCTGTGATAAACAAACAGTCTCGGGTCACATAGTACATAATAAAGGGAAAAGGAGTCCAGGAAAACAAGGGTCATTGTCATCAGTCTGTTTATTGGCGTAGTTTAGATCTTTCACATTGTAAAAAAAAAAACATAAATTCACTTTTTTTTTTTTCTGATTTACTGTTGTCACCATGTTGGAGCTGATGCCAAGTGTAATAAACACACAGCAGAAGAATAAATGCGTGGTAATGTCAGTATTCCAGCATAAGGCAAACACACTTGTGCATGTGTGCATAAGGTTTTCACTGTTTGTCTTTTCACAACATGTGTTTGTTTCAGATTCGCACTTGCTTCACAATCAGGTAACAGCTATCAGATATTTTCCAAATGGCTTTGGCCCTGAACCCCTTTCGCTGACATCGTCATTATTGTTTTATCTTATTTCTTTCACAGTTTTATTTTGATGTAATTGTATTCGGTGTGTATACTTATAATTGTTTTGCAGCGTTAATCTCTGTGTTTTTATAGTTGCCCATTACGGCTGTTATTGTTATCATTACAGAATCATGCTGTGTAGCCAAATCTCTGCTTAATGACAGTTTTATCTTTTACAAGTTTAGTTTCCAAGAAAAATGGTGCAAAAGATATCCATCAATCTTAGGGAAGGTTATTTTAAACAAAATATTTCAACCCCATGAAAAAATACAGGAGGACATTCAGAGATTTCCTGTCAATACGGAGAGACATGAAACAAAATCACATATTTTATATGTTCAGTTACTGTCTCCGTCAACATCACATGAGCTGAGTAAATACTTTTATTCATACGTGTTGATGACCTTCCTTTTTTCAAACATTCAGTCTGCGCACGTATCATCTGAGCCCAGGGTCACTCTGACCTCCCCTCTCTTTCACAAGCCACCTTTCCTGCAGCCTGCACTATCTCTCAGGGGAGGATCGTTCATCACGGCTGTCTAAACAGCCTGGTCACCCCGTGATTAGTGACTCTTTCAGGTCAAACATGTCGCTGGCACGCACTAACTTAAATAGCTGTATCTGTGCGTCTGCTCCTGCATGTGTGCGTGCACGGGTATGGGGAGGGTCGTGCATGCTTTAAACACTGTACATCATCCTGTAAGCAGCAGGCCATCAAACCCAGGTCTCCAGTGCATTCCCCCATTTCTCAGGTAGAAACTCATCAGTTCACTTCCAGCTCCGACTGGTTTTGTGGAAATCAGAACTGTGACTGACACTGTAGAAAAGTCGTCTGCTGGCGCACTCATCCGATCGACTGTTTCCTCCATCTCAGAGGGGGAGAGGGATGCTAATGACAGTAACAGGTGCGTCTGTGTGTGTATGTGTGTGTCTTACAACATGGTGTGTGTGTGTGTGTGGGGGAATAACAGAATTTAACATTTCCAGGCTCCAGACTCATTATCACCCATATTCAAGATTTATGACTATGGGAAACTGGGTACACACACACCAAAACCTGTCAGCGTCACTGATTAGCCACATGCGTTGAGTCAAGGTCATTGTTTTTATTTAGATTTTAAAGACATTTGAACAAATGTAACTAATCTAAATACAGTATTAAAACATCCCTAGACGGAGCCTTGAGTCCTCCTGCACAGGCTGCAGGTTCGATTCCGACCCGGCCCTTTGCTGTGTGTCTTCCCTGCTCTCTTTCCCCATTTCACACTTACTATTCAATCATTAAAGAATATATGCTCCGAAAAATATCTAACCTATCTTAAAGCTTTTTATATACAGTCTATGGTGCAGAATGGAATTAGAAAACTCTGCGATCATCCCCCCTGGTTTATCCGCAATGAAGCCATTGTACGTGCGTCCATGATCAACCAAAATATTTCCCACCACTTTTATAGTGACAATTTAGATGTTCGCAGCTGACATTGGACGAGAGGCTGGACACGTCACCAGCGTATCACACAGCCGACTTATAGAGACAAATAACACTTTACACAAACATTCACACCTACACTTCTGGAGTAAAAACCCACACAGACACGAGGATAACATGCAAACTCCACAAAGAAAAACCTGCGGCCAAGCTGGGATTCATATTAAATCATTATATAGTTTATTGCACCAATATAACTGTCCAAAGATGTATTGAGAGTATCAACTGTGGCCTGTGGGGTTTATAAAAGTAAAGATTTGATATCTGACGTTGGTGTGGTTGGTGAATAAAATCACCGTCAGCAGCTACAGTTACAGTACAACTTATATTTCCTATATACAACCTTATTTACCTTTACACTGAAATATAAGAATGGAAATATACACAAATACACAGAGGGACATGCAGGTAAAAAATGGGGAAAAAAAGATTCTATTTATGTCAACTTTTCAATAAAATGGAGCAGATGAATGGGCCAAAAATAACTAATAAAGATGAAATATAATTTTGGGACATCACTGCCACAGAGTTGACTCATTGTGGACATGATGTCTTTAAATGACAATAAATTCAAGAGACACAAAAAAATGAATCATTTATCAAATTTCATTTGTTTAGCCCGTTTTCACAAATAACAATTTGTCCTTATAGAGCTTAACAAGGTGCGACCTCTGTCCTTAACCCTCGACTAGTGTGAGGAAAAACGACCATATTTTATAGGGGACAAAATGTAGAACCCTCAGAGAGAGGTGGTGATGACCCCTCTCCATGCAGGACGGACAGAAGAGCAAAATACATTAAATAGATGAAAACAAAAACTACATACAAAAAACAAACGATTCATAAATGTGCTTTCCTGAGGGTGGTTTACCAACCATGTAACAAACGCTAAAAACAGAATAAATATCACATCGGTGGCTAGAATTCCTTTTGATATTACTTTTACAAGTTAGACCATTCATCGCTTTGTTCAAGAAACCGAAACGATGATTTGTAGAGACCAGTTTCACATTTATATTTTAAGATATTTGAGCCAAATTACTTTAAGTGAGTCTTCCTGTTTATTATTTTTTTTTTTTTTCAAAAGTTGCACTTGATGCAGGGATGGAGAGTTTCTTCTTCACATAGTCCTGCAGGCTGTGTAACATGGACTCTGCATAGAGAACCTTGAGAGGAACAGACTGCAGAATCCAGCCCTGTATGCACACACACATACACACACACACACACACACACACACACACACACACACACACACACACCCACACACACACAGAGGGACGGATCAGTCCCTTGTCATTTAATACTTAACATTATGAGATGATTGTAATTGAGTTGTACCATGAGTGTGTGACAGACGCTGCCGTGTGTTTTGTCTCCAGCTCTCAGGTATCGCAGGGAGCTTTTTACGAAGTCTTCCGGCGACGGCGTCACTATGTTGGTTTGTTGGTAAGCGGCCATCCGAGTGGAGACCCCGAACGGAGCGACCGCCTGAGGAAGTAAGAAAGAAAGAGAGGAAGTTGTGAGAAGGGTTTATCCCCTCATCCCTCCTTAGTTTGATTTAAAGTCGCAATAACAATCAAAGTACCTGTATTATAATCCCCTTATCTTTGTATTCAGCTTGAAGACCTTGAGAAACTCTCTCCACAAACACCTACAGGAACATGAGTTATAACATGAGAGATCATACAACATGATCTAATGAGTTTAAGGATGAGCTGTTGATATCAAACTCACCTTGGACGCAGCATACAGGGTATACAGGGGGAAAGGGATGCAAGCAACTCCAGATGAAATATTCACAATCAGCCCTTTTCCTCTGTGGTGGCAAAAACAGGGTGAAACCATTGAAACTCAATGTTAATCAGCGTGTTATGTTTTCATTGTACTACACATTACATCTAATGAAGAAAACATGGGAAGGAAACCTGTTGGCCATGCCTGGAAGGATTATTCTGCACATCTGGAGACAAAAGAAGACATGTTCAGAGGGTTGGGAGGAATACACAGCAGTGTGACTATCATATATATATATATTATTATACTGATGGCCTGATGGAGGTGTGAGGACTGAGACATTGCTAATAAAGAGGAAATGATGGACAGTGTGCAATATTCTTTGTTTTGATCCTTCATCTCTGTCACTGAGACTGTACAAGTACAACTGTTTAGAAATTGCAATTTAGAGTTCATTTGTTTGAAATAAGCTAAATAAATTATGTTCTCTTACCTTGGCCATTGTCTTCACATTGCAGTTTATCACCTTGGTAATTGTCTGAAAGCACAGATACATATGAGACCCTTTAAGTAAACTACTGTATCTTTGTTGATAATGAAGGGACAGAAAATGCTTCAGGTTGAGGAAGAAAAAAGTGTGATTGTATGTAAGAACCATTGAAAATGAACATTTAGGTGAGGAAATCTGATGTGAAACTGGGTGCTGGTTTAAGTTATGTACAATGCAAATCGCGATGTAATGGAAGTTGTGTAAATGTAAATAACCTGTAGGTTCGTGGTTGACAGTTTCTCAAAGAGTTTTACAGCTCTGGTTTGGAGCTTTCTATGATTTGGCTCTGGTTTGTTTGTCTTGTGCATGTGCACGTGGACGAGCATGCACGTGGCGGATTAGATGCACAGTCCTTTCAATGGTTTCACACTGTTCCACTGATGCAGGCAGCAGAAACATGCCAAGATATGCAGCAATGCTCCAGCAGAGACGGGGGAGGGAGGCTGCTGGCAATCGAACACAAATGTAAACCAGGCTTTCTTTAAAATAGGGAAATTGTCTGTGCATTCAGTGCATTTGTTACAGCTCGAGGATCCACACCTCACATTGTGATGAGTAACACTGAATTTAAACATATTTCTCTGTTGTTACTGATACCTTAAAGTGTAACTGCAGAGGCAGCACTGACCTGATCCAGATCTGCACACTCCAGGAATTTGCTGGGGATGAAGGTGGGCAACATGCCGACATTATTGACTGAGGAAAAAGGAAAGGCATAATTTGTGATGACCGTTTTCTTTCATTTGAGTTATATGTGTGCAATTAATAAATTAATAAAATTTCATTATGTGGAAAAATAGAAAATACGACCAACTTAAAACCCCGATGTTGAGATCCTCAAGTTGATCCTTAATTTCACCGAAGACATTTTCCTTTGTGAAGTCCGTCACTATCACTTTCACCCTCTGACCTGTTTTATCAGCTGGGAAGAACGAAAAGGTAATATATTAGTAATATTGGAATAATTAGTTGTAATTATGTTCTTTTACAGCAGATCTAACAGACAGGTAAAAGTAGAATGCAAGTATTTACCTATTTCCTTTGCTACTTGGTCCAATGTTACTTTGGTTCTGCTCATGATAACCACGTTCATTCCTCGCTCAGCCAGCTGAGGGATGATACAGTGCAGTGGTGAATAAAAAAGTACAATGTGCAAAATGTATCATCAAAAAACATCAGCTAATCTATCTATCTATCTATCTAGCTTCAGATACAGACTTTGTTGCCTTGGTTTTTAATTTAATGTATTTAATTCAATCTAATACACATAAATGCTGTTGTGTATAACAAGTGCTTTCTATTTGAAAATTAATTAACTTTTTTGCCTTCTACTTATGTTTTAAGCATAGAAATGGTTTTCATTCATAAAAATAAAAGCAGTGTTACTTTATTTAAACTCTCACTTACTGCAAATGCGTACGCTCTCCCTATTCCTTCTGAAGCACCGGTCACCACTGAAACAAGAATGCAGGGATTAGTCTTTTAAAGATCCAGTGTGTAAGATTTAGATGAAAAGGATCTATTGACAGAAATTGAATATAAAATAATCCTAGTGATGTTTTCACTAGTGTGTTTCATCTAAGTTGTATGAATTGTTGTTTTCTTTACCCTAGAATGGGCTCTTTATATTTAAATACTTTATATTTACAGTGGGAGTGGGTCCTCTCTATGGAGGCCGCCATGTTTTTTTTACAGTAGCCCAGACTGGACAAACTAAACAGCTTTTGAGTTTTTATGACAACTGAAGGCTACCACAGGTTCTCCTTAATGTTTGAAAGGGGAGGGTGGGGTGAGGGGTATTAAGCTGCAACATGCAACTTCACCACAAGATGTCACTAAATTCTACACACTGAACCTTTAATCGATTTCCACCACTTGTCATATTGTCCTGTAGTTTCCATTCTAAACACCGGAGGCACTGTGAATACGAGCCGCACAACCTAATCTCTCTTCCTCTGCTGCTGCACAGAGGAAGAGCATTTTGTGTTTGTATTTACCCAAACCCAACCCATCCTGTTCAGACAGTGTGTACTAACACAGCATGTTCCCCACTTCTGATAAAGAATCCGCTGAGAACAAACGGGAACTTTTTGTTTCTGAGCGCTCACTTCTCTCCTATCTCCTCCTCGACTCGAGATACAAACATCACAGGCTCATATTTAGTTAGTGATAGGCGTCTGTTTTGAACTGAGCCTGATCCAGGGTGGAGATTTAAATGAGTAGAAGACTTTAAATGGGATGGGATGCATTGGTTTAAAATTATGTCATCATGGGAGTGAGAGAATGAGTCTGACAGCACAATGCAAGAAGAGGTTTTGCCCTCAGTTGAATAAACAATCAGAAAGCTCAAATGTGTATAAACTACTGTGTTTCTTAGAAAGTGAATACATCATCAGATGACAATACTTTATGGGATGTTTATCCCAGCTGACATTGGGCTGGAGGCGGCGTCACCCTGGAAGGGTCACCAGCTCATTGCAGGGCTGACATACAGAGACAAACAACCATTCACAGTCACACTCACTCTTATGCTCAATTAAGAGCTTCCAATCAACCCAATCCCAATTTGCATGTCTTTGGACTGGGGGAGGAAGCGGGAGTACCCGGAGAAAAAACATCCAGACACAGGGAGACTACTAATCTAGAGTCTTAAATTAACCTAACCCTGATCTGCATGCTTGGATTGTGGGAGGAAGCCAGAGAAAACCCAGGCAGACAAAGGAAGAACATGTAGACTCCACCCACAGCACCCAGCCAAACCAGGATCTGACCCATGAATCTTCCTGCTGTGAGACAACAGTGTGAATCACTTGACTATTGTTCCGTCCAAGGTGATAGATGATATGTTATTTTGCAGGGGCGTTGCAACAAGATGGGCAAAGCAGGCAATTGGTGAGAGGGGGCTGCAGAGAAGTAGAAGATCTAGAATATCTAAATGTGTGTATGATGGGCCTGGTATGTTGCATTTAAACGTTCCTACTTTACTGGTATTTATGTGTATCACAGTTTGCACTTTGTTTATCATTTTAATAGGAAAAGAATAGTTTGAAGATTGGAATGATGTGGTTTGTTATCATGTGTTTCTTTTGGGGGGTGGTTTGGTTTGGTTCGATGTAGGGCCCCCCAGGTGCCTGTTGCATGGGGCCCCTAAAGTCCCTGGACACACTCCTGTTTATTTATAAGGATTAGGTCTTGCACACCCCTCTTGCCACACTTACATTTTATGAGATTCGACAAAGAAAAATATACTGACCCCTCTTTCCAGCCTGGCTTTTTAACCTTGTGTGTCTTTTGGTTCTTTTACTTCCTGTCATTGTCTGGTTTCCTACGTCTGTGCCCACTTATCTTGTGTATTTAACCTCTGTCCTCTCATCGTCAGTTTGTCTGCTCAGCTTGAATTAGCTCTGTAATTCAGTAACTTGGATATTATTACCCTGCTGGTCTTCTCATAAAATACATATGGGTGAGAAAGACCCTTGCTATAGTTTTTAAATGCTCTTGTTTACAACGTTTCACAGCTAATATCACAGGAAATACATTTTCAAGTAGGTGGTTGCTCCAGTCTCAGTTTGGGTGAATTAAATAAAAAAAACAATTACAGAATAATAGCCCTTTTCCTTTATGAGTTCAGTGACCTTAAATGCCTCTGGAAGCATTTCTTCAAAGAGGAGGGGATCGTGACACAATGACACAGATTCCTATTGGTCAGTCAGTGTGACAATGTTACACAACCACAGACCTGATTACTTTTTCTTATATAAAATACACACACTGCTTGTTTCGTTTTATTTTGATTGCTCTATTTTATATCCCAGAAGTTGCTTTTAGTTTGTGTTTTTTCAACACAGTTAATTTTGTTTTAGTGCATCATAACTGCCAGTGAGATATTAAAGTATTAAAGTACTGAGGAAAACATGAGTCAGAATCTTTTTTTTGGTACGAAGAGCCATTTGTTTCTCACTGTCATAATTGTCCAGACGGCACCTTGTGCCAGAATGATATTTTCCTTGTTCTCATGCAGTTACTATGTTGACTGAGCTTCTTCAGGCAATTGCTTCCACAGGGAATAAAACATTTGTTTAAACCAAAGTAAATAGTGGTTGGCACTGTTGTTCTCAGCAATAAGGTTATCGGTTCGATTCCTGGATCAGCCAGGGTCTTTCTGTGTGAGTTTGCATGGTCTCCCCGTGTCTGGATGGTCATTCTCCGGGTACTCCCGCTTCCTCCCACAGTTCAAAGACTTGCAAATCAGGATTGGGTTGATTAGAAGCTCTGAATCAACCATAGGTGTGAGTGTGGCTGTGAATGGTTGTTTGTCTCTGTTGGACTTGTGATACGCCTGCAACCTGCTCAGGGTTTACCCCGCCTCGTGCCCAATGTCCGCTGGGATCGGCTCCAGTTCCTCCTGAGACCCTTAAAGAATAAGCAGTATAGATAATGGAATAATGGATGGAAGCACAATCAATTTATTATCAATAAGTATCTTGACCAAATGGCACTATCAGTATTCAGTACTCACATGTATCAAAACAATCATAATGACTGAAATATGCAAGTTGTATTGTTTTATGGTTTTATATTTAAAAAACATATAGGATCAACATTATCATAAATACAATGTCTGATTAATAATGAATTAATATTCCTGGCACATGTACTCATGCACTGTCATAAACATAAAGTGCTGACAATCACACAGGCACGTAACTGTAAACATTCACTTCCCATGTATGTGTCATCATCGACCAATACAACACGTCTGAGGCCACTTGAGACCGAAAAGACCTAAGTTTGAAGGAGACGGGGGAAAAAACTCATGCAAATGTGGTTATAATTGTTGGGAGAGAAAATTAATGCAGAGGGAAGGGGTTGATGCAGCCCAGAACATAGTGTTCTGATGGCTGTTTTTCCCCATGCTGGAATGGAATCAAAGTGGGCTTTGGGGAAGAAAGGAAAGATCAGCCCAGTATTCTGTGTTTTTTATGAGGCTTCTTTTAGCACTGTGGGAGACTGAACAACCTCTTCAGGAGATGCCAGAGGAAATCTGGTAAGTTGATGAGACTGCTGTGGGACCTGCAGAGGAATGTTTCATTGTGATTACTTGGAGGCGGTCCGAGGGCTGAGGGCCGGGCCAGAGCCCTCACTTGCATTTAGGAAAAAAATTATTGAGATATCTCTCCAGTTTATAGAAAGGTTAAAAGTTCGACTCCCTGTGCCATCTTATCATCCTGCATCTTAAAATGTTTTAGTTAGGCAGGGCGGTTTTCTATTTGTCATTGATGACACCAGTTTGACTTGTTTGACCCTTGTCATACAATTATTATAATTAAACCATAAACACAACAGCAATTCACATTTTGTGAATAAACTCAGATGTAATGTTCTGTTACATTAATTACACTTTTTCTTTATATAATAATGTTTTTACTGGACCAACGATCTCGTGCTACATCCCTGTCAGTGAGTGAGTGCGTGAGTGCGTGACACACTTTCCAAGATATCTCAGCAAATAATCGGATTAGAGACACAATTTAAAGCCTATGTTGATCATAAGATGTCACATGATGAGCACCATCATAAAGAAATCACACAGATGTCAGAAAATGACATCATCAGCATAATTTAAAAAAAGTATTTATCCACACATCTCTGCTAAAACATGACCTGAAGCATATATAGATGAAAGAATATGATCATATCGGTAGGAATGACGTTATCATGATGTCAATAAAAGCCCGAAAATGACATACAGTGTAGTGATGCATTCAATTTTGCAACCAATAAAATTAGAGAGACATTCTACAGCTATTTAGATTAACCAATCATTTGTCATCATATGATATAAATGATGTTACGATCATGTCACTATGAACAGGTATTATCACAATACAAGAAGTTAGCATTGCCTGACTGGGGTATGAACAGTGTGTGTGCAGGGTGTTTACTGCATAACAGACTGTATAAACTGATTCAACCAATCCTACTGGACTTTGTAACTAAGTTAGTGTGGTTTCAATCATCAAACCATCCCATGAGCCATTGTGTTGTTTTATGAGTGCAGTGCAAACAGTGTAGAGTTGACTTTTCCAATGATGCAGTGTGTTGTACAAAAACTTATGCTGTATATCCCATCTGTCTTCACATTTATTTATTCACCACAGTATAACCCACTGACTGTAGGTCTGACAAACAGCCCACACACACACACACACACACACACACACACACACACACACACACACACACACACACACACACACACACACACACACACACACACACACACACACACACACACACACACAGAGCTCACCTGCCCACTCTCCCATTGAGGTAAAGAATGTCTTTGACAGTGGAAACCATAGTTTTGGAAAAAGCATCCTGCTGGAAAACAGCAGTTTCACTCCATAGTAAACGACAACTGCTGCACCGAGAGAAATGAAAAACAGCTCAGATAAATCCATGACGTCGGGAATGATAAACTCCTGCTTTGAACCTCTCTGTGTTTGTGTCTGCTCTGTGTCTGAGAAAGTTTCTGGTCCAGTGATCCACTAAAAGTACGCAATGACAGAAAGAGGGAATGACCCTGCAAAAGGACACTCCCATTTCAAAAGCAGCAGCCTCTCACCCTTCCTCTGCTGAACATGCAAACACACCCACAAATACCACATGTTGGTATTTAATTATATCACAATGATGATTAGCTCCTGAGGTTCCACAGTAAACATGATAACTTTCTGCTTGAACAATAATCATATAGAAAGCATTTTTATCATTAGCAGCATCAGCCAATGAGTCCTTGCTAAAGGATCTTAGTAAAAGGAACAAACAATGATAATTTAGGACAAAGCCAAAGTAATTAGAGAGTAGGAATACTCCTATACTCACATACAAATCTCATAGATATTGAGAATTGCAGCTGTCAATAGATGAAATATGTTTTAAAGCCTTTTAAACTCTGAGAGTCAATTGTCTACTATTTATTATTGTATATTCTCCTAGTCACACATCTGACTGAATGCTTAGTACAAACGGATCCTAATTAGTTACCAGACTAAATTTGAGCAAGATCTCAATAACCTGCAAGAGGGGACATGTTAAACTTTTGCCTCTAATTTGTTGTTTGGTTTAAATAACCAGAAATAAAGGTTTGGAGTGCATACTTAATATAATGATCAAATTAACAACAAAGCACTCTCAAAGTTTTGTACTATAGTTCTTATTTAGACCAAACAGTACATATTCCCATAAAAAAGAAAACTTTGAGTCTTTGTTATCAACAATAAATCAGGTCACATCTTTCCAGAGGTTATTAGTGTGGGGGTATTGTCTGTCACAAAAGGATATAGAAGATAAGTTTCCAAAACAAATCTGAATCATAGAAGAAACAAGAACAAAAAATACAGAATACGTAGACAATCAGCTATTAATAGATAATAAGAGTCAAACTTTGCAATGCAGGATTAAATAAGTAAAATATAACTCAAATTAAATGACATATCAGTAAAATAAAGGAAAAATAAAGGAAAAATAAAAAACGAAATGTCCCAATATGATGATAAAAACAACCCAAAGTGCTCATTGCTCATTTTGGGAACTGTTGGGTTTCTCAAAAAACAAAATTGAGGACTCAATACAAATATGTTATGATGTAATTTCTATTCATTTCTTTCTTGCCATGTATTTTGTGAAGTGCTTTGTAACCTTGTTTAGATAAGTGCTATACAAATACAGTTATTTTTATTATTATTATTATTACAAAACAGATCAACAACTTTAATCCAGGGTCACAAAAAGTAATAATTCTTCAAAGTAAAACTTGTTATTTTGGGCAAGGATTAATGTCTCCATGTATCAAATGAAATTAAATCAATCACACTTAGAAGTGACCAATTATAAGTATAAGGCTAATCGTATAAGTATGTATTACATTGAAATTTAACAATGATGTCTTTAGGTATAATCGTTACAGGATGAGCAGTTTTATTGTTAACGAAACCTTCTGTGTCGAAAGATGGAAAAGTTTGTGACAGTGACACAACCAGCACATGACGGCTCGTGGCTCAGCTTCATCAAAGACGCAAATTGAGATCTTGAACCTGCACATGTTCATCTGCTGCCGGTGACGTCATCACCGCGCGCCTCCTCTGCCGCTCGCGCCATTCCTACAAACGTGTGTCTCCATCTCTCATGACATTAACCACAGGCTGAGCTCCAGCAGCCTCCGTCACCAGCCTCCTCTCTGCTGCCGCCATTCTTCTCCCAGGTGAGTCCTGTTGTGTGTTTACGTTTTGCTTCCGTCATTAGAGGAGAAGCCTCGCTCCACACAACGGACGTCGTCGGCCCCTGGTTTCGTGTTGGATAACTTTAGCTTGTTAGCTAGCTAAGCCAAAGTTAGCTTTGGTGCTGAGGGGTAAGCACAGGTTTGGGGGGGAAATCAGTGTCCATCCCGTTTCCTCTCGTGATTGAATAACGTGTTTTAATAACAGAGGACACTGGAACATTCTGTGAACATGTCGGAGCTGGTGAAACGTCACTGTGAAGTAACATCATGTCAGTGTTACGATGCTGCTTCTGTCACTCGACTGAGTTTGTTTTGGTTCTGTGAGCTTCAGAAAGACGGTTCCCTTCATAGACAATCCTCTTAGCACATGTGTGTGTGTGTGCGTGTGTATGTGTGTTACCATGTTACAACGTACTGTGTCACTAACGCAAACAGCTGTATGTTTATGACCAGACAGAGGAACATGTCACATCTGTTTCTGCTGCATCGTATCGGTTGATCATCCTTCATTTAGTACAGCTAACGCCATCAGTGTTTGACGTCCATTTGCTAATCAGGTTATCCTGCTAGCTTACTTGTTACCTAAGCATTTAGCCACTAGCTAATGTTAGCGTTAGGGGCAATGACGTGAGCAGGGGGGGGTCGGCCCCCAGGTTTGACAGGTTCTGCAACACAGGTGTAGTTAACCTACAACAGCACTAAACTGTCAGGGAAAGCTCCCTGTTACATGGTTTATGTATTTGCACTGCAGCCTGAGAACAAGCAGGTTTCATGCTGTGAATCTGCAGATGATTAAAATCTATGTGAGTTGAATTGCTAATGTTGTCTGTTGTTCTGGGGTCATCCATGTCAGCTCACTGTCACACTGGGACCTTTTGTTACATATTTATATTTAAATGTCTTTCAATATTTCCCTTAATGGAAAGACAGGCAAACAAAAACACAGTATGACAGTACAAGTACATAGCTTATACAAACAAGACACACCAGTGGAATAAAGGGGGTGGGGGACAGTTTTTCATGCACGCAAGTGATGTTACCTCAACACATACTTTGCTTGAACAAATAAATAATTACGCTTTAAATACACTTTTTCTAGTTATTTCTTAACCATATATGGATAAGATGGGACCAGGACTGAAATGTTGATCCCAGCAAAGACACTAGTTATTACAAAGAGAGGACAGCATGTTGTGAGTCCAGCAATGACTTGATGTTGACCCATAGGCCGTCACCACCCGTCTCTACACTGGGACACTTCATGTCAACAGAGCTGTTGTTTATGTTGCAGGAAACACTTGTGCTTCTCCTACTATGACAAGTGGGTGACAATGATCACATGGACAGTAATGTTCTGATATTAACCAGATTAAGACAATAGTCTGAATAAGACGCTGCCCTGTAAACAGGATTTTTTGATTACTTCAACCTGAATTAGGTCATACTCATAATAAGCACTAATTGAATGGATATATGAGGAGTATTACGATCTTCACCCCCCTTCAGACCTGGTATTAGCGTCCGTGCTGAGTGATCTGATCACAAGTGGTCAGCTCTAAGTTCAGGTCTTAACACATCCTAATACCTCCTGAATGTGTCAGGACAGCGTAGCTTCACAAGATTCATTCAACCCCTCCTGACTCCTCTCTTTCTACCTCTTTCTCTTACCAACACACACAGAACATCTTTAAACTCATACTTGGTTAAACAACATAATTTACTCTTCACAAAGAGAAATGATGTATGTGATAGTTTGCATATAGAGCAGGGAAGAGAGATTTGATCACAAGTGGTCACTGGAGTCACATTCAGGACGCATCTTAATGTCACGTTGGAGCAGACGAACTTGTTCATACCAGGTCTGAACAGGGCCTTAGTTGCATTATGTAGACATTTATACATCTTATTGGATTATAACAGTCTATTGTAGTATTTGCAGCATTTTGTGACATCGACTTGTTCAGCAGTTATCAACTGCTTGATATTATAATCAAACTATGCTCTGTCGCATGTAAATGTAAACTGACTGCAGTGAAAGAGCCCCATGATATTACAGTTCAAGTTGGCAGCGTGAGAAGAAGCAATGACCATATTTCTACTGTGCATGGATGTTGTACAAGTATCTAACTTTGAAATGGACAGTAACATTATTCACAGGAGAGCTTGGCAGATTGTTGCAGTGCACTGAAAACTGTCTCTCCTTTTTTAAGGGTTTCACTAACTGTGTGAAGCACAGATCACCTAAATGATCACCTTGAGAGTCGTTCCAGCTTTATGAGTCTTTAAAAATGACAAGTCCCTTTGTTCAAACTAATGTATAAATGTGCAACATAGTCGTGATTGACACTAAGATGATTCCACCTCTTTGTTCATCTTGAGAGCGTCTGAAAATACCAGACAGCTCAAAGATGTGAGTATTTACACATATAGATAACTGTCCTTAATCACATTATAGCATGAGCAGAACCCTTTGTTTCTGGCCAAATTTATGGCATCACTCCTTTAGTGCTCAGCTGAGAATCTCAAGCTCATCTGCAGAATCTGTGTTAGTAGAGTTGCTTTGGGTAAAACCCGCTGCTATCACACAGTTTCTTCTACATGATAGAGACTCAAAAATCACAACCAAATTCTACTGTAAAAAAACAACAAAGCACAACAGGATCAGGCAGAAGGATGAGCTCATTGAACTCTGAATACATAGTTCTAATGTTATCCAAGGTTTCTGATCGCATGTGTCATTACAAGCACGTCTCTGACTCCTTCAGATTCAGCCTCTCATTGTTGACTCAGTAGTTGGGATGAGCCTAGCTTGGGCTGTCTGGACGTACACCTGTTTCTGAAGGATTTACACGTAACGAGAGATAAAAACTGGCCAGTATCTGTGTTTATTTTATCCATTATGGGTTGCAGGCACATTTTAACAATAGTTGCCTTTTAGAGACATAAATGCCCTTCATTAGTCTCATTAACAGTATTGGGGCTACTTTTGACAATCACACCATTGACTATGTTTTGTGATGGGTGTAATGAAACAACCACATTATTTTGTAGCCTAGTTTTGACAAGTACCTCTGGAAATATGGAGATGTGACCTCCATAAGGACAGATTGATGATTCCAATTTTAGGCAGAGGTTTATTCTACCAGAGATTCTCTTTTTCTTGTGGCTCAAAGATTACTGAGCTACTGACTCAGGTTTTGCCTTTTGAAACTGAAATACATCCCTGGACCTGTGAAGCTGGGTTGCTTGAATAGTATCTGGGACTCAGAACAGCTCTTTGTGTGGTAGAGATAACCTGTCATGTTTTTATCAGGTGTGCTTTTCTTTTATGCAGAAGGATTTCTTTCTCTCATGATGCTCCACAGTGATGCCAGTGCTGCTTGATCTATCATAAAATGGGGGAAGAAAGAGATAAAGCCAGAGAAAGCCAACTTCTGACATTTTTGCACATGCTGTTTGACTCACTCAGCTTATCTTGATGTTTTATTATCTCGCTGGTGGAACTATTTAGAAAGTTTTTTGCTAAAATTTCAACTTTTCACAACAGAAGCAATGAATTTCCATTTATCCTTCCCCTCCTCTACCCTTCCCTTCTCACATTCCCCTGCAGGTATATCCAGCTATGGATATGGACAGTGCCAGTTCAGTGGTGCTGCAGGCGTTAACCCAAGCGACCAGTCAGGACACATCTGTGCTGAAGCCTGTGGAGGAGCAGCTCCGACAGTGGGAGACCCAGCCAGGCTTCTACTCAGTCCTTCTGGTGAGGGATGATAGCAAATAATTTGAATAAATCTGCTGCAGTGAAAACAATTAAACCTCTAATAAGTGTAGATCTTGATGAATGTGGTGTAATTAGCAGAAAGCAAGGTGTTGCTGCATTTGTATTAATTTCTGATGCACTTGCATTTCTGAGTTTTACAGTAACTTCAGCTGCTTTCAGACATTCACTAAACTCTGAACAATTGCCTGACATTATTCCCAGGGGTTGTAAGTGAGAATGCAAATGTCTGAGTCAGTTGCTGGAGACCTTCTTCAGAGTTTCCCCTGCCAGCTCCCTTGTAAAAACTCTGGATAATGCCAACGTGAGCCCGTGTGAGAATACAGCAGGAGGTCAGCCGCATTCACAATTCACTGTGAGCATGCAACAGATGCAAAACTGCAAACAACAAAAGGAATACAATGATCTCATGGTGAAAAAGAGGAGCCATACACATAAAAGACATGGACAAAGATGTCAACTTGGAAAGACAAGATTCAAAAGCTTCCAGTGATAAAGGGCTGTGTTGATGTCCTGTAAACACAAACGCATGATCTCCGCAGTGGAATCTAGTTGTCACGTCCTGCCTCCTGAGATCTTTGTGTTGCTGTGTACGCATCTGACCAAAGAATCTCCTGCTGTGTTCTTCATATGTGAAAGGCAAACTTTGGAGAAAGTGTCGACCCCATTGTGCGGACATGCTCTTGAGTTCATGTCTGAAAATGGCTTTGCAGGGATTTTCAGAGGATGTCTGGGTTCAGGGGGAGGGTGGTGGTTGAGGGGTTTGGGGGGTTGGAGTTTTTTTTTCCCATGTTGCTTTCGACCATTATCCGCATCATATATTGTGAAAGAAACTCCTTGTTGAGTGTTGTCTCTGGAGTAACGGAGGCTTTGACATTTCAGAAAACACTCTCGTCAAAATTGGGTTTCTGCTTCATGCCATGGTCCAAAGCGTATCATCATCTCCCAAGGGTGCGCAATGTGCCCTTTTAATCTAGTTGAGGAGAGTTATTTGTCTGTGCCTCAGTACAGGAGGGACAGCTCCAGTAAATCAAATTTCAGCCAGCTAAATTCCATGGTGTGCTGATGCATCGAATAAACATTTAGTGCCAGTGGTCAGATCGGCATATTCAAGAAAGTTAGTACACTCAATTGCTCTGCTCATGATATTTCATTCCCTCGATACAACTGAAGGATGTCTTCAAGGACATTTGTGTTAAAGCAAAAATATAACCTTAAATCCTTTTTGCATTTTACTAAAGTTTGTTCCCACGTCTCCAAAACCTGAAAATATAAGAACCAAGATTACAATCCCTGATATTATTGTGCGTCTCTGTATGGATTCCCTACCTTTGCAGTGAATAGGAGAATGACTTTGGGAACACAGCGACAGCGCTCAGCTAGGTTGTTTAAGGTGATGGCAACCTCATGCAGATGGGAGGGGTTTCTTCCAGGATGACAAAGGCCCCATCTATAGGGCACAATGTGTTCCTGAATGGTTTGATGAGTATGAAAATGATGGACACTGCAGATTTTGGCCTGACTGTGACATTTAGACGGCTCTATCCACCACTGTCATCATAAAAAAACCCAAATGAGGGAATATCTTTTGGAAGAGTGGTGTTACATCCCTCCAACAGAGTGACCGAGACGTGTAGAATCAATACTGAGGTTCATTGAAGCTGTTTGGGGGTAAATGTGGTGGTGAAATGCCAGTAAAGCAACGTCCATTATTCTATGTTATGGTTTAAAAATGACGTTTTCAAACTAAACGATCTCTGTCCACTCAAGCGTTTTGGCTCTGAAACTTTTATTTTAGTCCCCGTCGATACTAACACTCCTGAAAAGGCATGACCACTGATGCATGCACGTGTAGTTAAACACAGATTGCTCGAATATTAGCTTGTCTCCTACGCATGTAAGCTGTTGTATCATTTTAAAAAGGCAGAATTTAACTGTATAGCAGCTGTTGGCAAAGACGCTTGTAATCGATAATCAATGTTGCGTTCTGCACTGGTAGCCGAGGGTAACTAAATGGCATTTTTTTGCTATCTGTATTCAAGAGCATGGTCTTTTAGTTTCCAAGAGCAGAAGAGAAATCTGAGAGCAGACGATTCACAAGCTCACAGAAAGCAGCCCGAGTGCGTAGAAGGGCTGAAGCTGTAGTGAAGGAAATCCATGCGAGCAACAATATATCTGAGTGCAAGCACACAGTTTGAGCCGAAGCAGAGCAAATTTAAGTGCAAACAGGGGCTATTTGAGTGCAAGGGCAGGGTTTTGATGAAAAGTAATACACAATCTGAACATAAATTCAACAAGTCATGCTCTCAAACTGAAAGAACACGCTCTTGGATAAAGATAAGAACAAAGCTCCATAGTAATGCTGGCTGTTTTTTCTTCCGGGAGGGAGTCATGCAACAAGAGTGTGAAGAATCAGTGAAGGCTCTGTTGGGACCGAAAAGTCCCAAGCAAGCGTAGTGAGTGTCTACGTCATTGTTTCCGATGAACATCTCCATTTCTGCCCATCCAGATTAAAACACAGCCCTGGAGTTTTCCAACTAAAATGGGGGCCAGCCGCGTTTCCGAACTCTTCTGTGAAAACGTAGTAATGTGGACGTAGACTAAGACACATCATTTTTTCACCTGTAATTTTTTCACCTGTATGTTTGTGTTTTCTACAGAATATCTTCAATAACCACATGCTGGATGTGAACGTTCGGTGGCTGGCTGTGCTCTACTTCAAAAATGGCATTGACAGATACTGGAGGAGAGTAGCGCCTCAGTAAGTTTCTGCTTGTCTCTCTCGTTCCTTGGTTCTGTCTGCCTTATTCTCACCGTCGTCTACTCCTTCTCACCTTTATTCTCCTCTTCCTGTTCTCATTCCCTCCGACTCTGTCTCTATTCATCAGTCTTAATCTATCTGTTTTTGAGGCTTTGTAATTCTCCTCAGATCTTTTTTTGTCACAGATTTAATTTTGTAAGTTGCATTTTTTTCAGTTTTGTCCCTGCTCTTCATTGTGTTCATTTTTCCATTGTCTTTTCTTTTTACCAGTTATAGCTTACAGTGTGTGCGGTTCCGTCTCCACCACCTCTCTCAGCCTTATTGTTTTTCTTTTTTTACCCACCATCCGGATTATTCAAATCATTGTGCTCTGATTTTTATACTTAGTTTGGTCTTTTGTGTCTCTTTTGTCTGGCGGCAGATCTGCTCTGGGTATTCAAAGCCTTCAGTCTGTCTTCGGGTACCTTTCTAGCTGGCTTTTGTTAGTGTTGAAGCAAACATTTGCTCTTCACTTTGCAGGACAGTTGCTGGCCAGAGGTAATCAGTTCTGCATCAGCACTCTGTGGCCAAACTTTGCCTTCTTCACATTATGCTGTTTTATTCTTTTTAAAGTTTTCTCCTCTCACCAAAGTTGTTTTGCTCTTTGTCAGTACTTCGGTAAAGTGAACTTCATTTGCTCGACTGCTGTGCAAGGGGTTTCGGTCCTAGGGTTATTTATGTGATTGCCCTTGGACCACTTGCTATTCAGGAGTTGGATACTGTGTGGTACAGCACAATGCATAGGAGACGTAGGTGACATTACATGGGATTCTTCCTCTGCAATTATAGTGATTTTATAGTATGCATTACAACTAAGGTTGGAAGAATTATTTTCACTATCAATTAGTATTTTTTCAATTTGTAAAATATATTCATGATTAATCAATTATATATAAATATGTATCACATATAAATAATTCATTAATATAATGTCTAAATGGAGAAATTCAACAATAACAATGTGTCAAATAACAGAAGAACATTGTGAGCATGCTCAGTGGGCTAATTCTGTTTTATCGGTCGTAAAACAATAATTCTAGCAAGTAATCTTTTGACTTATATCTTTGCTTATATTTAATCTGTTTCGTCCCCTTATCCGAGACCTTCCTGGCACACGGCCCGGAGTGCTCTGATAAACGCAAAGCAACAGTTGGCATGCACAGAAGGATCTGTTCTGTAAATCACTTTTTCACCATGGAACAGAATGACTAATGTGACTTAAAGGGGACATAGCATGCAAATTCCACTTTGTTAGTGCTTCTACAGGTTAATGTAGGTATCTGGCATGTCTACCAACCCAAAAACTCTGGGGAAAAAAACACTCGCGCGTTTTGTTATAGTTCCTCTAAGTCAGAAACGTCATGCTTGAGCGACTCGATTGAGCTTCCTGGGTTTTGTGTCGTAACAAGGCACTGGAAGTCTCCCTACATGGTTCCCAAGCACGCAGCCGCCTGGCTGTTCACACGGGACGAGCATTTCTCCGCGCTGGTCAGCCCGCGATTCACTCACACACAGAGCCCCCCCACTCGTTACGCTGGGTTTACACCGGACGCGGAAGCGCCGCTGCGAGGCAGAGCAGCGCCGTTCTCAAGCGCGCAGCCGCCTGGCTGTTCACACGGGACGTGCATTTCTCCGCGCTGGTCAGCCCCATAGACTGTATATATAAGGTCAGCCCGCGATTCTGCTTTCTCCGCTTGTTGTTGTACCCGTTGAATGTCGGGGTTCGGGGTAAATGATGGTCTTCATAGCCCCCCCCCCACCCCTCTCTTTCTCTCTCTGTCTGTCTGCTTGTGTGCTTGTAGTGGATGGGCAGAGGGGGACATTTAATTATGTGATTGGGAAAATTAAAACTCCAGGACAACAGAAGGGGAATACAAAGTATGGGATGCATATTTGATAATTTATATCATATAAAATATGTAATTTATATCGTTTAAAATCATGGGGGGAGAGGGGAGCTGGCTCATTAGCATTTAAAGGAACAGGCACTCAAAACAGGTCACTCTGTGGAGGGCTGTTTTATACAGGGTAAAAAGGGTGCTGTTTTAAATGATCCTTGTGGTATTTTGACCAAAGTATGTTACAGACATTTCATTAAGACCCCAAGGAACCATATCAACTTGTGGTAAAATGGGCATGCTATGTCCCCTTTAAGATATTCCAGGTACATTTGTAATTTGTGTAATGAAATGTCACTTATTTACGTGAGGTTTTCAGCCCCTCAATGAAGAAGAATCTAACAAGAACACTTTCACTTTGGTCTCACTGTTTTTAAAGGGGTTGCTTTTAAAAATACGTTTTAGAGTAGGAGGTGATATTGGCTAAATAAATGTTTTGATACTGCTGTGCGAAATCAAAATCAAAAGATAAAAACTGTCTATATATCAACATACCATGTCGTACTGCGTCACTTAAGTGTAATGATGCCACCATTATTGTTATTAGTTCTACCTCCACTTATTATCCAAAGGTCTCTCGTGAAAAAGACGATAAAAGATTCTAGTAAAAGATACACTAACACTAAAAGCCACCTCACAGAAAAAATTCTACATTCTGGGCTTCCCTTCATGTGAATGTAAAAGATGTACAGAGATATATTTAGGATGGCGTGGCCTTGGCGCAGGTTTTGGTTTTTAATCTTTTACCCCATATTTCTTTGAAGCTTATCTTCCTCCGACATTCCCAAAATATGTGCACGTAGTAAATCTTGTTTCTCTTATTCACACTCCCCTGCTGGTAATTTGTTTCCCCGCCCATGTCTCCACGTTCCCTGCCCCAAGGTTACAGCGTGATTCATCCCTCACTCTTCTTCACATCAAACACTCACCCATGTCTCGCTTCAGCAGCAGTTGAAGTAGACTGTATAAAATGATGCATTGTATTTATATACACATTCACACTGTTAGAATTTCCCCCCCTACTCTTGCAGAAGCTCCTGTTTCCGATGACAACATATGAGTTAGAGAGAGCAGAGGGTTCTCTCCAAAGCTCGGTGATTAAATCAGGCAGCTGGCAGGTCCTGTACTGAAGAGTGTGATGCAGGGATTTAATTGATCCCATAACAACTTGGCAGATTGATATCATATTCCTATCATCACCATATAAAGTTTGTGATTTTCATGGCTAGAATTTGAAATGACATTGTAATGAGTCACTCAGGATAAGGGCTGCGTTCAACAATGCTGGGGCAGCTGGCACCCTGGTGATACAATGTGACATGGAGGCTTAGTGGTTTGTTCTCGCGCCTTCAGCAAGAAGACCCTGAGTTTGGAAGTTGGACCTTGTTTCAGTAAAAATATTTTTTTCCCGCTCATCTATAAATGTGGCTTCAGAAGGGTATCATCCTTTTTTAACCACTCATTGACCTCCTGGTTGTTTTCTATTTGTCTGTATTAAGTACGTATCTCATCTCTTCTCTTTTTCCTCTTTCTCCCAGTTTTTCCTTCTTTTAAATGTATTTTTGGTTGCTTTTCTTTCACAGTGCATTATCAGAAGAGGAGAAGACGTCACTGCGTGCTGGTCTCATCACAAACTTCAATGAGCCTGTTAATCAGGTAAGTGGACAAAAACTTTGAAAATATATTATTAAGCATCAGATACTGACTCACTCATTCTTTTTTATAAAAACATGTAGCCTCGTCTAATAGGAAATTGACTTTATAGCATATTTTGCCCATTATACATGTATAAAACATTTTTTAATATGGCAAAGTGTAGAAAATGTCAAGTAATACAGAATTGTAGTATCTTGCCTGTATACACACACATGGATTGGTTTGGTTAAGTCGACTTGAAGAAAAGACTCCATCGAGATTCCTTTTCCAACGTGGCCTCCTTGTGTATTCAAGGGATGAAGTGAGAGGAGGGGGGGGGGTGAACCTTTAGAAGCCCAATCATTCTCATTAAGCACATGCTGAGAAGGCAGGTGGTATATAATCCACTGGCAGCGTTCGCTACACTGACACTGTATTTCAACCACCTGTTGTCACAAAAGCTTTTATGATATTTTTTTTTCCCAATAACAAAAAGATTTATTTAGATGAGACCAGCTGTTCTATCCAAACATACAGATCTGATCACAGATAAAGAGGGAACTTAAACAGCAGATTTTATTCTTGTCTGTAGGAGATTAAAAGGCAATAGAACTCACTGTACTCCCATTAGTGCCAGAGGAGAAGGACAAGAGTTATGCTAATAAATGTTTTGCTCTATACCATAGACACATTACAGTACTTCCCTGTCGGATAGGAACATTTCCATTAGTAAAGTAATAAAGGCTTGGTGCACAACACTGGCATTAAGAGGGCTATATCGTATATCACAGCCAGAATCCCAGTCGTGTGTAGCGTGGTAGTTGGTTTTATTAATGATGTTAGTGCGCACAGTTGAATACTTTATAGAGGCATCACACACACACCATCCTGTTTTACAGTCCCAGCTGCATTTTCATGCCAGAGTACTGACGCACAAACACTAAAAGAAGAAGGTCCTGTGCTCTTCAGATAGAGCCGCAATTTCATATTTCACACGTGAGAGTCATGGCTCATAGGGCCTTCTAATCGCTTAATCAAGGCTGAAGTAGCGTGAAAATCATTTCCTTTATTGTGATTGATTGCTTATTGCCAGACTAAAATGAACCAGAATTGCACTCAGTGTAGTGCATACAATGCCTGGATCCCCTTTGTCCAGATCAGTGCCAACACTTATTACTGTGCAGCGGCTGAAAGACGTCCACCCCCATGAAACAACATTTAAATCTTCTCGATTCAGATTTTTATTTGGCTCCAAACCAAGTTTTATACACTCATAGGTATGTAAGCATCTTTTTCCTCAAGATCCATGCATTTCTCCGTAGGAATTTGGTGAAAATGTGAAAGTGCAATGTCAAAATCTTGCAATGTTAAAGAAAGTGATTTATAAAATTACTGGCTCTGCCCCCTCATCCGCATACACACAATTTCTATCGGTTCTTTCTTTCTCGATGTCCCATCCTTCCAAAAAATGTTGGTGGAAATCCATTCAGTAGTTTTTTCGTAATCCTGCTCACGAACCGACCAAGCAATCAACCTCCTTGGCCGAGGTAATAACATGAATGATAGAGCCACCAAATTTAAGGTGGCTAAAGTATTTTACTTAGGTAACTTAGGTATTTAGTGATCAGTTAAATATTTAGGTTTGCTTTTTTTTTACCAACAGTTTATATATTTTATTGTTTGCTTTGGTTCAAATTGTTTTTTAGAAAATTCAAAACAATAAAATGAAAAGATTGGAAAAGATCATTTAAGGCAGTGAGGGTGCATGTGGGGATTATATCCGAGGGTCAAGAACTTTCTTGATGAGCCATTTATTTTATAGCTCTGGGTAGACCGCTGCAACTAACAAATAACTCAGCAATCATGCAGAGTGTAATACATCTTTCTGAGGGGACACGGGAGCCGGCCCTGAATGGTGGCCATCCATCCATTCTGCTTTCTACAGCTTGTATGTCCCTGAGGTGCAGCCCTCCAACATCAGGCCTGATAGAGTCCATATGGCAAGCGACGAATGCCATTTCAACACCATATGTCTTTGCAGTCAGAACCTCTCCTCTGTCGAATCAAAACTCCAGAAGGCAACAGTGCATGTGTGTGCTCCAGTGTGTGGACAGTTGACATTTAAAAGTTGCATTTGAAGAAAAGTTTGTTTTTTGAAGTTGCCTGAAGTCAAAGAGTTTTCTTTTTAGAAAACATAGTTAAAACTTGAGATGCTCACTGGTTTTTATTGCCTAATTAAATGAGATTGTTAAAATTGTTGAGCAGGCATAGGTGTGTTTATCAAAGCATGCAATAAATTCTCACTTCTTATTTTCAGATTTATTGTGGGAAGAACAGCTAAAGGATAATAAGATCAAAAGTCAACAAGTAGCTATTACATTTAAACCTGGGCTGGATCTGGTTTGATTAATGGATTTGATAATTAAAAGTGAAACTGCCATCAGTAAAAATACGAGATCAAATCAAACATGTCATACAGTACACTATAAACTGCTGCTACTATCATTTACAAATTAACTGTGCTGCTTTGATGGCCTTGTACGATACTGCACTGTTGCCAATGTCATGTCTACTGTAATTGATATTAATTGGATGGAAAATATATTAGCAACGCTTCTTAACATAGAGTAATACAGTTCAGCATGACTCCAAACTACAGCCTCCACAGGGACATGGGCTCTGTACGTTTGTTTTCTCAAAATAATTTTCAAACTTGAGGATTTTGCTTTGCTAAATTTAAAATATAATAAAATGAGTAAAATAATTATTTTTACCCGAAAAAACACATTTACACAAAACGACTGTCATAGTAAATGTAACGTGTTATTTCCACTCCTGCTATATTGTGTACAATAGTTTCATATTGTGTCTCTTGGTCCATACCACTCATTTTAAATGTCATTGAAATGAACTTTATTGCAGGTTGTAGATTTAGTAAGAAAAACCATCAAGATTCCTTTGACACAACCACCTTCTGCTGTGTTAATGCTTTGCCTCTGGTAAATTTCTTTTTCTTCCCTCTTGTGTTTTTCCAACAGATAGCGACACAGATCGCAGTACTGATAGCCAAGGTGGCCCGTCTGGACTGCCCCAGGCAATGGCCAGAGCTCATTCCCATTCTGCTGGAGTCCGTCAAGGGTCAGGACGGCTTGCAGCAGCACAGGGCGCTGCTAACATTCTATCACGTCACCAAAACACTCGCATCCAAACGTCTGGCGCAGGACAGGCGGCTTTTCCAGGATGTAAGTTGTTTTGTCACTGCTCTCAGCTCAACATCTTTGCAACTGTATTTTGTTTCTCAGTGTTCGTCACACTTAGTTATTCAGTATCCCGCTCCACCCTTTTGTCGTTATGAAGTCGCAGTGTGCTCCTGGATACAAGGTGACTTTAGGTCAACAAGTAAAGAAACTGAACTTTGCTGCTTTTGCAGTTGGCCCTCATTTTTCTCTTCCTGTCTTTTGCTCTCTGACTTTGTCACATTGCTTTCTAATCTTTTCCCCTGCATAGTATTTTGAACGTGCACAGATGAATAGTGAGATTATCTTGAAAGTTGCAGGTTTTTCAGTTTTCATATTTTGCCTGTAGGAGATGCTGTTCAGCTACTGAAAGGGACGTGTCAAATACCAGATTTATAGCAGCAGGGTTTCTCAGTGCATATGTGTCTGTCTTCATGCATGACTCTAGCATGATTGATGTGTTGGGGAATAGATTTGTCTGTTTTGCTGGTTGTGTGTGTGTGTTAGAGGGAGGGCTGTTTGTGTGAGTTAATGTTTCTGTCAAAGAGGCAGCGAATTAGAGCAAAATACTAATACTAACCCTAACCCTTTTTTTTTTGCTGTCTGAGGTTTTAAAGAACAAAAGACTTAAGCAGAAAGACAGACATGATGAGAGTGGGTTTGGGGGAATAAGACAATCAAACAGACCAACAGTGCGAGAAAGAGAGTGGCACAGATGGAGACCAGTGGACATAAGAGGCAGCGTGGTTGGACTTTCTGCCAAAATGAGTTACCTCGGGCGATAGGAGGAACAAAAGCAGACTGAGCCGTATTAAACGGTGCAGGTTTTAAATGATGCACTGATGACTTTGTTGCTAAATGGCCTGTGCAATGCTCTCCCTGTCTCCTGTCACAACAGAGCTGGTGTGTGCGCGTGCGTGCGTGTGTCAAACACTGTGGAGAGGTGACAACAAAAAGGACATCTATCACTTCGAGTCTTTTAGTGCTTTCTGACTTATTTCATCGTACTTTTTTTCGTCTGCACCTATCTCAATTGTTTTCATTTCCTAAGACCTGGAGACTTCTAAACAACATCTGTAGTTTTACAGTGGGTTGTACTTACTTATCTATGCCATTTATTCACAAAAACCTATTGAAACCTCGTCTTCACTGGACAGCTTAGTATCTCTTTATTTCTAAGCTCACTCGTTTGCCTTCTATGTTATATACAGTTTTTTCCCCTACTCTATTTAATAGACATAATGTGTACATGAGTACTCTTCCTTAAGTGTGAGAGTGTCTTTTTGTATTCGAAAATTGGTTTGTAGAGATGTTTGGATACCAGCGGCAGAAATGCCTTCAATACTGCCAGAAATTCTGAGTCAGGCATAAGTGAGTGCGCAAATCTATATACCCATCCATACCATGCCTTGGAAGTACATTAGCTTCACCCAGATAAAACTGCAATTTTCTACTCCCGGTAATCTCTTCTTCTTTGCCACTCCAAAGTAGTCCTTTTGCAGCAAATAAGAAGTGATTTCCAGTAGTGAAGCATCAGCCAGAGCAAACTAAAACGTCAGCAAGTTGGTAACATTTCACTCTGGAAAGTCCCACAAGTAAAACAGCGATGTCTTCAGTTATGGGGTGTGGCACTTGTGTTGCCAATTAAATATTAGTTACCTCATCACTATTCCAGCATACAGCTTGGTGAACGTTAAATGCATTGGGATCGGATTGGTACTCTGTGTCGGCTGATATGCGAAGTCCAGGTGTCGGAATCTGGTTAGGAACATCTCTAGTGGTTTGCACTAAGTTAGCAAAAAAAAGTTGTTGGACCCTGTTAATTGCATGATGGGAGATGACGCATTGACAGCTGCACATCATTTAACCCTCTCCGTGGCCCACATATTAGTTTTTCAAGGTTTGTGTTGTGCAATCTTCAAATTGGCACAAACTCTGTGCCAAACAAATTTTGGTGGAAGAAAGGGAAAGAGGAGATGATGAAGAGTCCGAGTGTGGGTGTGTCGTAGAAGAAATAATTGAAGTACCCAGGGGGGGTGTTCTTGACAGGGGGAGGAATCCCATATGGAGAAGTGATGGAGTAATGAAGAAACTGGTGTAGAGATGAAGTGGAGGTTTTATTCAAAGAGAAGGAGGATGAGATTAGGACTCTTTAAGAAGTAATTTCCGCCTCCTAACCTTTAGAAATGTGAATTAGTCAGAATGTTCTTCAAATGAAGGAGAAAGGTTCAGTGCCGGTTGTGTGTGTGTGTGCGTGTGTGTGTGTGTGAGAGAGAGATATATAGTGAGAAGCTGTAAAGACGCTGCATAATTTTTCTTTCTTACTGTCATTCAAATTTCATCATAGCTGCTTGGAAGTAGGGGGTGACTGTCGTTTTATTTTTTTGATGAATGGTTTTTAAGAAATATTAAACAAAAGTCTGTTCAGGCTGGTGTGAAGCATCATTACTATTGCAAAGCTGCAACTGAAAAAAACCTATCACAAGATCAAGTGTGGGAATCTTTTCGACAGAGACCAAACTGCAGGCCTGTTGTTTAACCTCTGCCAAGGAGGTTCTGTTTCCATCTGCGTTTGTTTGTTTATCAGCAGTATTACACTATTACTATTAAACAGATTTCCACAAACATTTTGGTGCTGATCCGGAATAATTTTCCCTTTCTTTAACATTGCAAGATAGTGTATTATTCAATATTTTTGTTGATAGTATTTGACTCATATTGAAACTGTCAGGAATATTTAGGAGGTTGGTATTGATGAGTGTGATGCAGATCCAAATAAAAACCTGGATCTAGTGGAATTAAATGAAGTTTAATAGGCTTTTTTTTTTCATGGTAACAAATAGAACTTGAAACCTGTAACCACCACTAATGTGTAGCTGAGAAACGTAATGTGGCCTCAGCTATAAAGCCTGTTTTAATTTAAGGGGACTATGAGGCCTTGCTGGAGGTATGTGTTTACTGAGTGCAGATCTAATATTGAATTAGTTTTACCTGGGTGTAGCTAATAAATAGATAAGTGAATGTGTGACAGTGAAAGTGAAACACACACACACACACACACACACACACACACACACACACACACACACACACACACACACACACACACACACACACACACACACACACACACACACACAGAGACAGAGACACATTAACAAATACATAATGCTCTTGCAGCTGCGTAGCTTTTCAAACAACAAAACACACCACCACTGTGGGGAAAAATAATTGAATTTTAGATGCATCGGAATTCTCTCTTGAATCATCTAGCCACAATACACCAAACTCAGGAATTCACCAACTGCTTTTCCCTTTTTTATACTGTAGCACAACATAAATCAAATTGGGGAATTAGTTGACATGGTCCGAGTTATCAGGAGAGTTGACTGAAGCTGCCAGACCACTGTTATGAAACTGTGTTTTTATTATAGTGATATAATCTGTTGTCAGGGGGCTCAGGCTGTTTTGTGGTGAACGGTTCTTTCCCATCTTTTGTGCTATTTCATAATTCTTTTCAGTGCAACATAGTGGGGATTATATTCTGGCTCAGAAAATGTCATCTACCAGTGAAAAGCTGCACTTCTACCTCATGCTGAGCAAGTATCTTTCATGTGTTTGAAAGACCCCTCAAGACTCATTTATGCTGCCTTTACCTATGAAAAGAGATGTGTACATTTCAGATGATGTACCTGTCACTGCTCACATACCTTCATGCATCCTTTACGTTGGCATGGTTGTTTAGCAATACATCCACTAGAGGGAAGCTCAGAGTTGAGTCTCTGACAATAACGAACATGGCGGCGGTGAAGGAATGTGTGAGAATGTGCCTCTTAAGAAAAATGCAAAAGCAGCCGTTTCTTTCTGAGCTCATGTGACATAACATTACATAGATGCCTTTAGTTTCTTACCAGCCCACAAAGTCTCGCCATTGTTTCTTCTGCATGTCTCATGGTCGTCTCGCTTAAACTATTCACACTGCCCCCATCATTTCCTGTGGTACTGCTCCCTTTAGTCTGTATCCTCAACTTTCAGAATACCTGCACAAATACGAAATCGAGCAAATATTTTTTTCACTTTCTTTATCATTGCGAGAGAGAATAATTCATGGATCTTGATGGAAAAAAATTTGGGCACGTTTAAGGGACTGATATTTATGAGTATGTTCAATTTGATGCAGATCCAAATAAAAATCTGGATCTAGTGATTTCAAATGTGGTTTCATAAGAGGACTGCTTGGCCTTGGCGGAGGCATACACTGAACTGAGTGCCGTTTTAGTCTGTGACTGGATGGTGACTGTAATCTTTCCATTTCCCCATTTAATGTTTGTGCATTTATAGTTATGCAGTGTATTTTAAAATTACTACAATATATATATATATATATATATATATATATATATATATATATATATATATATATATATATATATATATTCTTGGATTTAGTTCTGGAAAAATGTGTGGGAAAATTGTCATTATTCAGGAAGTGGGGGGGTCTTAAGCAGAATTTCCCAAAGTTGCTTCATCACTTTTAGGTTCCGTGCTTTTGGATTAGTTTGGGATCTGAGGAATGGAAAGTGGTAAGCTCTCAGAGAAAGCTCTCCAAAGAGGAAAGTTGCCAGCATTGCACTTTTCTGTATAGAATCTATCAAAGCCGATGCTGTGCTGTCAAAACGGGGATTTCTCTTTCAGCAGACATGTGCCACCAACCTAACCACTGGTTCTTCCTCGACACATCAGTGTTGCCCACAACTTATTCTGTCGATGAGTTGTTCGGTTGATCTTTGTGATGCCGTGTTACCATTAAAACTTTCCACAGACCAATTTTCATGTGGGTGTTTGTCTTAATTAAGTAGCAAACATTTCATTAAACAATTGTCAGAATATCTGAGTGTAGCTGCACTGAAATGTAGCCTCATTGTTTGAATAGTTAGCGATGCAATGTTTACCCGTTTTCTCTTCTGTTTGTTCTTTTTATGAAAACAGTCTATTATTGTTCCATGGCAGATTTGTTATATTTTCGTGGAGCTACTGGGTCAGACTATGTTACTACAAAGCTGATGGGGCTGAGAGCACTTTTGTCTACTTTTTGATGATCTTGTTTTCCCTCTGCCTTTTAAAAGACGGGATTGTTTTGAGGCTAAATAATTTGATGGCAGCGACTGTAATGGGAAGTTCAATCAGATCTAAATTAGACCTGTGACTCAGCTGCCCCTCTCAGCTCCCTGTGTGTTGTTTATTCTATATGAGTGCATTATGTGCAAGTGCTTTTGTATTTGCATGGTCTTCAGTGGAACTGGCTGTAAGTCTTTGCTGTCATACTATGTGCGTTTACATCTGGTGTGCAGATTCATGTGTGACAAACCTCTTGTGTACCAGAGGGACCTCAGATGCCTGTTGCTGAACGTGAACACTGATCCACCTCATGCTGTTTGTGTGTTTGTGTGCAGCTGGCGTCGGGCATCTACAGCTTCGCCTGCTCCCTGTGGAGCCATCACACCGACTGCTTCCTCCAACAGATCTATGCCAGAGATGAGGCTACAGCACTCAGCTCGCTGGAGAGGACGCTGCTCTCTCTTAAAGGTAGCGACATCTGCACACGCAAACTTACATGTGGCCAAATACAGATGACACACACAACGAAACCGCATTAGCACTCAAAGCGTGATCTTTCTATACAAAATGGTCCTTTTAATAACTGGCTGTCTCTTGTAAGATTTGATATATATTACAATATTCTACTACAAGACTAGGTCAAACCCGGTCTATGCTGGGCCTTGTTTGGTCATGTTAAAAATTGGAAGAGTGTTGTGGAACCACTGTAAACAGCTACTTTCAGTGGACATGAGCTAAATCCTGCTCATAACTTTAAAACAAGACCATTATTATTAAGTCTCTTACTCAAGGTTTAGTTACATCTATGGACTAATGCAAGATGAAAAGTGTTGAATTGACATTAAGTGTTAACATTTAAAATAATATATTGTGTTACTGCAGATACTGGCAAATATGGGTGCACATCTTTAAGCCAGTTTTCTGCAGAGGCAGAATGTTCGCATGGCTCAGGGGTGAGACAAGTGGGAAATTAGTGGCAAAAAACCATAGCAGATTTTTTTTTTTTTGTAGCTAACCTCCTCCCATTTTTTGACAATGGTGTTAATTTGGCAACACTGCCTGTTAATGCCCCCGATACAGTAATAGTTTATTTTGAAACGTCAATGTTTAGTGGGGTCACTTCAGCACTCTGCTGTCGGCCATGGACAATTGCTGTTAATGGCCGACCAGCTAAAACGCCTCATTAAATGGACAAGTAAAAAAATTACTGTGTTGTGGAAATATTAATTTGCACTGATATATGTGAAAAACCCATTTAGGTTTATTGTCAAACTTCAATCATTGACAATCCTTTTTTTTCTTCTTCTATCTGCCTCTCTCAGTTCTTCGCAAGTTGACAGTCCACGGATTTCAAGAGCCACAACAGAATATGGAAGTGATGGTGAGTGATTCCCTCTGTTGCTGCTCACATTTTGTTGAAAGTGATGTTTTTTTTCTCGTGGTGTTTTGAGTCGAAAATTATTCCATTCACAGTGTGAGAAATATGGATGGCTGTGATGATTGAAAGTGCCTTAAGCCTTGTCTTAGTTCAAAGAGTCAACATTTCTATATGAGCTCTTTCAAAGTCTAAATCCATGAAACTCTTAATTCAATTCAGTCTAAATCTTTGTCCAAAAAAATAAAGATCTTAGCCGCGTGCCTGTGAAGGGGTTTCGGTTCCTCGTGGCTCAGAGTTAATGGAGTCATTTACGCAAAATGTCCAAATCCTCTGAACTTCAGCTGCATGGTGACGACTTCCTGTTTTCTCAGTGAAGGTTTCGAGAAAGAACAGTAAAAGAAAACTTGCTGGTATGTTTAGAGTAACTTTGACAGTATGACTTGAAGGATCCTTCTGGATTTATTTTCTTGTTTTAACAAATTGTAAAATTTAAAACATTGTGGCAGCATTGCTTGGTATGATTTATTATTCAATTGTTTTCATTAAAAAACTGAATTAAAATCAATTCAAACAACAATTGATGAATGAAAATAAATGTCAGTTGCAGAAAAGACAACTCTAAATGTTCTTTGGCCTTGAGATTGTCCATGTAGTCGCAGGAGGTCAACACGTCATTAACATGAGGATGTTGTTGCTGTGCTCCCTCTGCCTGTGTCTCTATTGCTATCGTAGTATTTGCTCCTATTTATCTTCTTTGACTGTTTTATTTATCTCTCTCGGAGAAACAGGGGATGGCGAGGACAGTTAATGACAGAAAGAAGTCAATGCTCTCTAATTGCTCTAATGAGACCACTTTTTGCTTGCAGGCTGAAGGTTGTGTTATGGTTAAAACACTGGCATTAAAACATAATTTGCCTTGAGCTGTGACTTGTTATTCCAGCTCAGCGAGTACATGTAATGGTTTGGAGTTAATATTTCATGTTTAGATTTATAAGCTGTTAATATATCAGACTCGATGCTTACAGCCTTTGCTGGTCGGTACCATTTTTCATCCTTTTTTATTATTCAGCATACGGTGAGCAAACAAAGAAATATGCTTACTGTGAAACGATTACCTCTCTCACCAGTCAGGTCATGGCTATACTTCATAATGTTTTAAAATTAAATTAAGTTTACTTGTTGAGGTTTATATCGCAGCATGTGCTATCATCATTTAAACAAGAAAATTGTTGTGACATCCTCTTATCTCTTTGTTTGCTGCACAGAAAGTGACATCATGCCACCGTGCATCAACATCCACTTATTTCCTTATCTCAGAGTGACAGTATAGCTTACTGCAGTTGCTTTGTTTTCGTTCCTGTGTTCTCTCTACGTCAATGAACAGTGGAGTCCCACAGCCTCTGGATAAGCAGGTTTTTTTCCTTTCTGAAAAGTTATCACTTCAAAATGTATTTGTCTGACTCTCCGTCTCCATGACGTGAAAGAAATGAAACGGAAAGGTAGTTAATTATTGTCAAAGGGGACAGGTTAGGTGAGTCAGACGGGGATAATGTGATTGGAATTTACATGATGCATTTACTGTTTTCTAATTCACCCTATTCCTAGTAAATTAGCCTCCAAAATGAACAGCTTTGCTTTGAGGGGAGATACAGTATCTTTTATTTGGTTACTTCATCCTCATTGGTTCAACACCTATTTCTTTTTCATGGGTTATTTGTAACTATGAAACATCCTCTCTCATCTTATAATGTCTACAGGTCGTCTCTCTAGTGTTTGAAACATACGGCTCTGGTTTGTTCTGCTTTAGTTTGCTCCCAATTTTATTTTTCTCAGAACCAGTTTCAAGTTGGTGTCAAGACCAATTCTCAAGTTGTATTCAAGGTTGTTATTATATTCACAGCAGCTGAATGAACATGTTTGGCTGTTTAGTTTTGTTTGTGTCTGTGATGACACGAGCACATGATTTGTCTGTATGTTATGCGCTGTAGTCTGCTTTGTGTTCAAATTCTACTTTTCTCTAAAGATTATGCAGCGCAGGCATCTGTCTTTGTTGGCGCCGCTTCTTTAAAGTCTGCTTGATTTGTCACATCCCAATGGAAACGGTCTGAACTGATTTATATTGAGTTTCTTAATATATGACATGAGTACTCTGGACAGATGAGGTTCATCTCTTTGTAGTGGCAGCACCGCAGGAGTGAGTTGAAAAATATTTACACTGAGAATGAGGGATTTCAGGTTTCACACTGTCTGGAACATTGATGTATTTTAAAACATTTTGTTGTTGAATGGGTGTTTATCTGCCTTATTTCTCGGTCAAACAGGAATATAGAGTTCATTTACAACAAAAATCACTCATTCGTGTTGTGGTCAAAGGTCATGGTGGCCTCATAAAACCTCAATTTCTTTCTTTTGCATGAGTTGTCCCTAACATCCTGTATACTCTATTCAGGCATTTATTTTCATCCACCCTACCTCCACCTCTTTTTCTAAACTCCCCACAAATAGCTCAACTAATGTCTGCAATGAACCCAGTTCTCCATCACTCTCCCCCCCTCTCTCCGGTCCTCTTTTGCCCTTCTCCTTTCTCACTGCAACTCTTTTTAGAGCTACAGTAGCTGACTGGGCTGTGTTGGCTGTGTTGGCTGAGTTGGCTGAATGTGTGATTAATGACACTGCTGTTGACCTCATGGCTTAACATTAATGCAGAACTTAACAGATTGCATCTCCGTCTATCATCTAATTTCCCATGCTAAGCCACAGCTTCACCAGGCTACCGAAAATTGATTCTCTTGCAAACTGTATACCTTTTTTTAAAATTTGTGCTCCCCAATGCAGGGACAAACATGTACGTGTGCCCACGCGCGCATACGCACATCCTTAAGCTATTCCCTTGATAATGTTTCTGCTCCTGGGCAATACTGATGAAGCAATCATGAGGGATTCAACTGCGGAAATGTCATAGAGATTAAACTTTATCTCACCCTCTCTTCATCTCTTCCTTTTCAGGGTTTCCTGAATGCAGTGTTTGAAAGGCTAAAACAGTTCCTGGAATGCTGTGAGTACTTGTCTCATTCTCTGTCCTGACTCTCTGATCCTCAGCTTCTTCCTTTGGTGAAGACTCTCAGTTACTGCTGCTTGATCTCATGCATGCAGAAGGCAGCTAATTAAAAAACCGTAGATACTTTATGACACTCAAAATCCATTGCTCATAACAGCACAGTATAATGCAGGTGTCCAAATTAAAAGTTGAGGCTGAGTTATCCCTAACGGGTTCAGTTTTTAATTGAGGATTTCTCTTGTATACCAATAGAATAAAGAAGAACTCTATGCATAACTCATGCTCACTGTGCTATTATTTAAAAGTACGAGTCTGACTCAACAAATAAGTCGTTGTAATTTTGGATTTTGAGAGAGATCAAGTTAAAGACACCAGGAAATTTTTCCTTTTTTTTTTTCATTTAAGTTTTTATTGGTTTTCTTCCCAAACAGTCAACATTCATTTATGACTTCTGAATGATGTACACTATCAAAATTGTGCAAATAATATTTCCATACATACACCTAGCGAATACAAACACTTAAACAAACAAAAAGCAACAAATAAAAAAAACACTAAAATCCAAGCAACAAAACTTAATAATAATCCCACCCATTGATATTCCATTGGTTTATGTGTTAATATTTTCCCTCACTGTCATGTCCTTGCACAGCATCTTGCTTAAAAATGAATTACCCTCTACTAATACTCGCTTTAAATGTTTTATGTTCTTTTTTATCACTTGTTTAGCAGGCTTTTTGATTATTGAGTGTGGATGCCATGTCCTTCTGCACTTGCCCAAGGAGCAAAGCTGAGGGAAGTGAAAGAGGTGTTAGTTCTTAAAGGAGATTGGAATCTAAGAATAAAACAGGCTCAGGATTAGATACCACTCAAAAGTTATCTTATTTTGACACACTTTTGAGAGGTAACTAATCCTTAGCCAACTAATGTAGCTTGGTTCAAAAACTCACCAATAAATGCAAGTGTGGATGGTCAAATTCAGACTAAAAAACTCCGGCTGGATTTGGCTGCGTCATCCAGGTTCACTGCAGGACAATGTCGGAGCCTGCTGCCCCTGCCTCCTGCTCAATCTTGATAACTGGCTTTCAGTCACAGTGTCCAACTCGTAAAACGACATGATAGACGGGGAAACTTAAAGTGGCAAGATAAAGGTAATCTAACAATTAGTATAAGAGGGACAAGGATTAAAAGCTTAAAGTATCATTGGAGTGGCTGAACAAAATACTTGAGAGGGAACAACGGGTCCTTTTCGTATCAGTCTGTCTCAAAAATAGAAGAAATAAACATTGCAACTTATTCCAGCTTTAGTTTTTAACCACAATCAAACAATTGGTGAATAAAGTTTTATTTCCCTTGTTCATTGGTCTTTATTCCGTATATTTGCTGCTCCCCATCACTCACTCAATCACCGCTTCTCCTTCGAAATGTCCTGATGTTAAAACCCCCAATGAGTGACACCCTTTGAGCGGCCGCCACCCACATCAGTGGCAGCTGTTTTAGCTCATGGTCACTGTGGGATCTCACCATCAATGATCCTTCCTTGCTTCCATACAGGTTTGTCATAATAGTGCCCATGGGAGAGATACATCTCAGAGTCGGCACCACCGGCTGTCATTACTGTCATTGTGGCACAAAAAATACAAAAATCATTTTGCGATATCAGCAGCAACTATCACTTCTAATATTTATTCTGCTGATGGCATTGGAGACACGGCCGGGTCCTGTTGGTATTTGGGCCAGGCAGATAGGGGCAACAGCTCGGTCAAAGCCGGGCTGGTGAGAAATATTTGCCCTGCTCAGCCTGATAAGGTTAGCTTTATAAACTGTGCTTTTTGGTCCCTTCAGACCCTTCAACCCTCCTGGTTGATGTTTATCCTCCACCTGAGGTTACTTGTTCATTTTTGCAGGTCACAACATTGTTGAGAACTTTCTAGCTAAGCTCCATATGTCATAAATATAAAATCCTCATTTAATTTAAGTGTTTTTTCAGTTTTTCTGTCTTCATTATCTTTAACCATGTCCGCTTATGCACCTTATTGGCTGCTGGCAGTTCAAACCTGACCTCAGTGACTTTGAATACTTTAGACAACATCGACTTACATTACCAGCCGTCACACACCTGCGAACAAGGAAACAATGGCACAGACACAAAGTCAATAAAACGCAACAGTGTTTTTGATCTGCACAATGCCCATATCTGTACAAAATCTCAAAGAAGCAAGCCAAAGCACTCTTTGAGGCAGTTAATTGTTTTAATCAATTGTGTGTCACTGTAGATGAAAGGTAGCTGAAATAAAATAAATGCATGTGTCAAAGAGGAGGTATACAATGACCCTGGCTCTTCACAAGTGATTGGAGGAACGCCAGTGACCGTTATTGTCTCTGCTGATTTTAACAATGAGGGTTGATAACGTAGTAAACTACATGGGACATATTTAACTGGCTGTAGCATCAGAAAGTTTTATGGAGCCAACATTTACATTAGAGGGAGTGAGTCATGGTCACTTTAAAACATTTTTTTTTATTACGGTATATTTCATATACCCCAAAGCTTGTAATGGGCTCATGGGAGGCTCACAAGGAAGAAGGGTGGAGCGAGTGTTTGACCTTTAAAGAGAGAAGAAAAGTTTTTTGTCAGAAGTAAATCCTTGGTGCCAAGTTTTCGTTAATTTCGTTTTTGTTTTGAACATTTCCTCCCTATTGTGTAGACGAGATCAATTCAAGTGCTTGAGGATGTTGTATGTCAACTGCGCTTTGTGTCGTTTTGTGTTTCAGGTCGACAAGGTGGTCCAGATAGCACATGCAGAGAAAAATTGGAGAAGACAATCATATTGTACACTAAAGTTGTGAGTTGTCTTTTAAATCAATGAATTCCAAATGTCTTTTTTATATTAAAGAAACGATTGAATATCTTAGATCAATGATTTTGCAGACTAACTAATCTTTGTTTTCTCTTTTCCTCAACCTATGTTTGCTCTCGTCTCGTAACTTTCCATACAGTTGTTAGACTTCTTGGAGTATCATCCATGCCCATTCATACCTCTCATCCAGCGCTCCCTGGAATTTGCCGTCAGCTACGTGTTCACACCTGCAGGGGAGGGAGTAACCTTTGAGCGCTTCATCGTCCAGTGCATGAACCTCATCAAGTTGATTGTAAAGAACGATACCTACAAACCTGCCAAGAACATTGAAGGTAGGAAATTAGGTCTTTGAGATCAAGGGAAGCAGGATTAATGAAAATGATAATACAAGAGATGAAAAAAAGACATGGCAGACAAGTACGTGATGGCGGAAAATTTAAGTGAAAACCAGACAACAAAATATGAATTTGAGGTCTATGACTCAGAGGCCAAAGCTCTTCAAAGCTGATCACTGACAGTGTTTTGAAAAGCACAACGCTGTAATACCACCAACATCACTGTGTCTCACCACGGCTCATGTTTATTTCAAGCTGAAACAAGCCTCTCGTGCTTCATTAGCTGTGGAGTGCAGCACCCGGTCTTTTGTTCTGCCAATCTAGTTTTGGTCTTGTGTGTTTCATGGAAGATTTCAATTCTCCTAAGCAATTGCTAGTTGACAAATAACAGACAGATTTTTGTGGTTGTGTTAATACCTTGGTTTCATTTCCAAAGTGTGAAACATGGCTTCGGGTTTGTTTTCCCTTTTTTATTTCCAGACTTGAAAACAAAATGTTTAGAGTAGCAAGGTTACCTACAGTAGAGCTTTGACTGACACTTAACTCAGAGCTGCCACCTCATTTATTTACTGGGCCTGCAGCCGGTTCACTTGTTTATTTCTGAACCTTTTTTATTTTGAGTCAGATGACTGAGTGTTAGAAGAGGGTCTTTCACTGAGGTGTTGGAGTCACAGGTAGTTAAAGGTCAATTGGATATCGGTTTGTTTTTTCATTTTCCTGTTTCCTTTATATGTGATTATTTTTCCTGCTTAATGGTTTTTTGTCAGTTTAAAATCCAGATTATTAAAAAAATCTATATTTTCTCAGAATCAAGAGCTGCAGAGATAATTTTCTCTTCAAACTTTAGTCTAATGTTGTAAAGTGTTAAAGTTGACAAACACTGTAAAGACTCGCACTTGAACTGCTCCCTGCTATTTCGCTCACCATTTGTTAAGTTGCATTTACTCATGTGGCCGATCGGATGACTTACAACTGAGGGACGAATATAAAGCCTCAGTACAGTAGGAGATGAATTAAGCGCTAAAACTGGTCAATAGGAGGCCGAAGACCAGGAAGTTGTCAAGACGAGAGATAACCATGTCCTATACCAAGAGTATAGGATGAGTCATTTAAGGCCTGATTCTCATTATGTTGTATAATGTGGTGACCTGGACGTCTCACACACACACACACACACACACACACACACACACACACACACACACACACACACACACACACACACACACACACACACACACATCACCAGAAAATGGGAATGCAAGAGCCACAGCACAAATTGGATGCCTGTCGACAGGAGGTGTTTCGGTGCAGGTGATTTGAAAGCTTTTGCATTCGTGTTTTTCGTTAATGAGCCAGTGTGAGATGTCTCGGCCACCGTAGCATAACAACCGGGAGACAGATGCAACATGGTCAGAGAAAGACAACTGGCCAGCAAACATGATGCCCTGGTTTTTCACAGCCTTGGTTAGGGTCAGAGATGAGAAGGTGATTTTAATTTCGATATTGTAATGGAGGATATTGATCGATCAGAACGACTTCATGATGAGTTCAGTTCATTGGTAACAATGCTGTTAGTAAGTTAGGTAATTTGAGTATGCAGTTTACGTTTAGAGTCAGAAGTCCTGTGTACTAAATGCAGTTATGTGTGGATTATTTTGAACAATGATACATGTGAAACTGTGAAAGATCTTTTTTCCCTTCTCTTCCATTGCCATTCATCCCTCCATCCTTCCCTCCCTCAGACAGTAAACCAGAGAGTCTGGAGGCTCACAAGATCAAGACAGCATTCTTCACACACCCCACACTGACAGAGATTGGACGCCGGCTCGTCTCACACTACTTCCTTCTCACTGAGGAAGAGCTGGCAATGTGGGAAGAGGACCCCGAGAGCTTTGGTAATAGCACATCCCCAGATACACAGGCTGAATCCAAATGTCCCGGCTTATCTGGACTTGCAGACTGGCCGAGTTAACGGCATCTTCTCAGGAAGTCCAGAACTGTGAGGGGTTAGCCAGCTCCACAGTTCATGAAGTCAGCAATGTGGCTTCAGGGGCAGTCTTCAGCAGAAGCTATTTTTAATTTATTAATATATTCCTGTAGTAGTGGTGCATCGATGTTGGAGGGTTAGGTGTTGAACAATAAGTTTTGCTTTGGTGATTTCAGGTAACGCAGCATTTCATTATGCGTAACAAACATTATTATTGTCAGAAGCTGATATTAGTGTAAAGCAGCAAAACTCCATTTTTTTTTTTTTTTTTAACTGCTGCTGTGAATTCCCCTTAGAATAGTTCTCAGTGAAAAAGATTAATGGTTAGAGACCTTGGTGTCAGTTGAACCTTTGGTAGCGATTTGAGATATAATATAATAATATATAATATATAATAGCCAATATTTTGTAAAGCTGAGATCACAAGAGTCCAGTTCTGAAGTTGAGCATTAAAGTGACATTGCATTCAGTTTGACATTTGTATTTAGTTTTAGACTAAATCACAAACAAGTGACACTGCGCAGACAAGATGAACAGCCTCAGCCACAAAATCCAGACCAACATTTCCTGATACAAAACCATTTTCATCATTTTCCAGCTGTTGAAGAAACAGGTGGCGACTCTTGGAAGTACAGTCTACGAGTAAGTAAAGACACACACACACACAAAATGCAGATATAAAAACCATAAGATTTTATTTATTTATTGTAATGTTTCATTTTATGTTGTATTTTCAAAATTGAAAGCATTTTTTAATGTGCTGGCTCTGAGCAGCATCGTTTACATTTCAGCACAGTAAATTAGTCGATGGTCCCAGTGGCTTTATAGCTTGATCCTGTGGCTGTGGGTAGTTTGTTGGCCAAGGCTTATCTTAAGTCATGACATCATGTCTTATCCACCGTCTAATTCATTTTGTTTGTCTACCCGTCCTTTCTCTTCCCTTCCTGCTCCCCTGTTCAGCCAGATTCAGATGACAAACTTGTACCTTGTCGTTTCTTTGAAGTGCACTAAAGCATTCTTCCATTTGACATCAAGGTCTTCTTGTCAATGTTATTCATTTAAAAGTGCAGCGAAAGAAAGGCATCATTGCCGTCTACGAGGGTTGAGTTTTAGTTTGCTAATTACTGATAAAAACACTGAGCTTTTTATTTGAGGTCATTGTTGGAGTTTCATTAAATTGTTAAATCACCAATATAAACATCTGTTGCCTAATTAAGTGATTAAATTAAAGAGCTAAGATTAAGAACTTCAACATCTCTGTGGATCCGAGCCGAGAGGGTTTACTGTGTAGGTTACAGAGGCTAATATTTACTCATATTTAGTACTAACACAGCATCTGAAAACACACATCACTGCTTGTATCTGTAAAAATCTTAATTCACACATTTCATTGGCACGTATTTATGCTCAGGAGGGTTCATGGATCAAATGTCACTGTCCATCTATTGCTTCCATGGTCACCAATTCTAATTGCTGGTTAGAGATCAATATTCCCACCTGTCTATATTTTCCCAACCGAACAAGGGTTTTGTGTCTGTCCTCATCTCGTCAACCTCTGACCTTCTGCCAATGACGTGGAAAGGTGTGTGTGTATGTGTGTGTGTGTATATGTGTATATGTGTATATGTGTGTATATATATATATATTTATTATATATATATATATATCCCATATTGTTAGATTTGTTGCACCTTTATTTAACATTGATGTTTTTTGTCACAGCAAAACCGATAAACTGCTGTCAGCGGGCGGGCTAGCATTTCTTTGCACACGCACGCACGCGCGCATAGAACTCCCCTGAAAATGTCACATTGTTCCATTGAACCAGAAGCTCAGTGCATTTGCTATTGTTTGTCTGTCAAGCCTTTTTTTATGCAGATCTTTCATTGTGTTTGAAGTGTACATGCACTGACGTCACTTATTCATGCTATATTTTTCCCAACAAAAACCACAGGTGGCTGCTAAGACTGTGCTAAGAGAACTATTGTACTTGGACAAAATCAAATGAATGATTATGATGACTCTCAGATACATTGGCAGCATGTGGGGGGGCCTCGTCTATTCCAATTAAGTGCCTTTCTTTTTGTTTCCTGTTCCTCTGTGTAGCCTTGTACAGAAGTATTGTTCCTGGATCTCTTCCACACCTACAGCCAGACGATGACGCCGGTACTGCTGGAAATGGTTCAGAATCTCCAGGGTGAGTTAAATGTTAATTCAAATATTATTACAAGCCGAAAGCACAGTCCGCTTCCTTTCCAGCAAACCCTTTAATATTCTTTCAATGCAAGGATGTACTCAGTTGCTGATTTTTCACCTAACTAAAAGTATGATGCTGTCTCATACAGCTCTTCAATAAATCTGTTTTATGTTGGTGGTGTTTACAATTTTATGGTCATTTTGTGGTGCAGTTTTATTTTATTGTTATACATATATTGTATTTTATTTCTTTTATCTTACTCTGGAATTTTCAATGGTTTTTTTTATGCATTATACACCATTTACAAAGAACTTTAAGGTTGGCTCTGTGTTTTGAAAGATACTCTACAGATAAAACTTCCCTGACTTAGACTTATTGTACTGTATTCATTCAGTAAACAATAGTTTAGTATGGCCCTCAAAGGATTTTATGAAAATTAAAATGGCCCTTGATAGAAAAAAGGTTCCCCACCCCTGTTTTAGAGATTCTCTGGAGTTGTCATTAGTGGGCCCCCCCGGAGAAACTCCGGAAAAAAGTCTGTCCACCACACTCTGGGAAGTAGCTCTTGTCTGTTGCTGAGTTAACAGTACCATTGCTCAAACGTGTAGATGACAAGATCCTCTAGCTCAGTGGTTCTTAAGCTGGGTTCGATCGAACCCCAGGGGTTCGTTGAGTCACTCTCCGGGGTTCGGCAGGGGTCAAGACACACACAGTATAGCCCGGTTCGCACTAGCAATGTCGGGCCGTTTTTGTCGGCCGTCAAAAAATTGGCAACACAACACAATCTTTCTTCGTCTAGCACCGGCAAAACTAAAGGAACACTTCCTAAAGCTGCATGGAGATGGGAAATACAAGAACACAACGCTCGCTGAATTCAAGGTGAAGAGAGCCAGATTCGATGAAAAGGCTACTCTGCCTGTTCTCGGCTTTGTACCCATCGACAAACCGATCCTCACAGCATCGTACGAAGTTGCGTACCTGATCGCAAAGCAGGGCAAACCACACACCATTGGTGAAACACTAATAAAATATATACCTATGTTTTGAAGAAATCATATTTTATTTTTCCAATTACGAAGGTTTCGGTGAATGCACTGATGAAGCTTGCAGGGTTCAGTACCTCCAATAAGGTTAAGAACCACTGCTCTAGCTTGTGTTTCAGGCCCTATGGTTCCAGGCTGCCTTCACTTTCAGTAGAAGTGAGGGGGAAGTGTGTTCTGCTGGAGCAAGGAAGGAGCCACTTTGGGTGATTTTGAGGTTAAAGGGAAGCAGCTATTGATTTAGAGCTTCGTACTTAACATGGTCTAATAGAGAGTTAGAGAACAGACCAGAAAAATGACTGAGACTAGACTGATAGAGCTCAGCCCTTCTTTAAGTTGCATTTGTGTGCGGAGGGGCGGCTGTATGTTAAAGTTTCCCTAGACAAGACACTGAAATATTTGTCCAAATTGCCCCTGCCTTTGTGAATTGGCTGTGTGTGTGTTTGAATGGGATATGATCGAGGAGTTCTTCATCCAAAGTTCTGTATGAATGTCTGTGTGAATTGGTGAATATGACTCATAGTGGTCGTTCAGACTAGAAATGCGTAATATAAATGCAGTCCATTTACCATTAAGTGAATGGGTCCGTTAAATCCTACAAATCTTCTGTCATCATTGAAAACATTCGCACATTACAGCACTTGGGCTATAAATACAGTCTGACTGACTGACGGTTTGTGTGTGTGTGTGTGTCTTTCCAGGCCCAACCAATGCCGAGGACCCCGTCCAGCTGCTAATGAAGGACGCAGGTAAGTCGAAACCGTCCTCTTCTCTTGTTGCTTCATCAACCAATCATCTGTCGTTCCAGGATTTGGACTCAAACATTTCCGATTATGCTGAAATTACCATTATTTCTTCAATGCAGAATGTGAAGGATTTCAGATTTGCCTTTTATTGCCATTTTGTAACCCCAATCCCAAACAATACATACAAGTGCAGAGGTATATTGAGACATACTATAGATTTGAATATAGATGGCTACACAATGTAAAACAATAATTTTAAACTAAGCTATAAATTCTCAGTAATCTTACAAATTTTGTACTTTCATCTTTACATTCCCGGTGATACAATATGATCCATCCATGCTATACTTCTCTTCATCACTTGATCTCTTTATGATCACAGACATCTTGTCTCCTCCCTATTTTTCTTTCTTAAACCATCTATTTTCCTGCTCTCTACCTCCTTTTAGTATTTACAGCCCATTGACAGGTGGGGGCTGGTTTTACGACCCACACAGCTAAATCACAGCCAGTTAGGATTGCCTGCTAAGAGGGCTTCTGTTAAAGCGGGATGCCCATAGAGATCTCATCAGTCTGCTGACAGTGTTGATAAAAGCGCAAACATCACCGGATGATGAAGCTGTGCTGGTGGAGCGGCAGCAATGACAGATAATTTGTGGTTGAGAGAGCTGGAGCTGGTTGAAGAGCCAAAGGGGCTCTTATTAAACCACAGGTGCTCATTTTTCTCAAGAACATAAATGAGTCAGTAATTATGACACACAATTATAGACCAAGTCCTCGATTATACTGCTGTAAAAAAGTGGTCTGTGTTTTTTTTTTTAGTCTAGATCCCAAAATTATATGTCTTAATTACATCACTGAGCTGGAGACCGGAACCTGCACATCGGTCCTTACTTTGTACTAAAAAAGTATTTTTTCACTGCTGACATTTTACATTAGTGTCTGTTTGTCGGTTGGTTTGTTTATTTGTTTTATTTTCTTTGGCAAAGATTTATGTTGCAAACTAT